>NW_007733648.1:30043-52525 GCF_000696425.1 Galeopterus variegatus | reverse complement strand
TGCGATCCGTTGCCGGACATGGAAAAAGACAAAAAAAAAAAAAAAAAAAAAAAAGGATGATTAATGAAGGATGGCATGGTGAAGGGATGAGTGACCAAGACAGAAGTCCAGAACTTTTGCTGTGCTCTCCTCTGCTCTTCCCCACTGGAGGAGCGGATCAGCCAGCAGCCCGGTAAGCACCTGGTAAGGGCCCTTTAACTTCACAGCACCGCAGCAGAGTGGGATCGAGGTGGAAGAGCTCAGCTGAGCTCCCCACTTCAAAGACTCTTCCAGGCCCCAGAGAGCTGTGAATTATAAATCGTCTGATGTCAGCCTTTGTGGCTGCTGCCCAGTGTCCCAAACTCTCAGAATTTTCTCCCTAGCTTCCTGGCGATCAATTCAGCCCACTTAATATTGTACCTGCCTTACTCCGGCATGTACTGTATGTGTGTCTGTATCACCCTTTGCAGATTCCAAAGGACTTTCACACAGTTATCTCTTTGGTTCTCGTCCTGGTCCTGTGGGGTGCATGGGTCTTGTTACGTTTCTAGTTTTGATTAAAGGAATTGGTGCCCACAAAGATTTGCCCAAGATCACTCACTGAACAAAGAGTGGAGGTAGCAATCAAGCCTCTACTTTCTAACTTCTGTCTCCATACTCCTCCTCCTGTATTGTGCTATCTCACTCCCTCCCTAGGGAGATGGGTGACCTCACCCCTAGTTAACTGATTCTGGAGGTTATGCCTATCTGCATTTTTCAGATGTGACTGAGAGAAGTAATGTGATTAACATAAGGTCACACGGTGACCCTCCATTGCACTGATTCCATCTCTAACATGTGGCTAATTTCAAACATTATTGTAGCCACGTGTGTCATTCTGTTGCTTTTACATTCCTGTGCATGGTGGGGACTCCGGGAGTGGGGAGAGGCTGGGAAGTGAAAACCTACCCAGTGGAGCAGCCCAGATCTCTCCCCGTCCCCACCCCTCCCTGTGGCAGTGGATGGGTTACAGACTAGCATGCCTTGCAGCCAGCTGAGGAAAGAACAGTGACCCTTCTGACTTCATGAATTTGGAAAAAGAATGGCAACAGAAGCTAAATTCGGGCAGAGAGGAGAATCCTCCTTGGAAAGCACACCAACCGTGACTATAATCAGTAATGCTCCTTGCTCCTTAGCCTGCAATCCCCAAAGCATCTCCCCACCATTCCACTGAAAAGACACACTTGTCTTTTAGCCTTAGAGAGATGCGTGCATGCTTGCTCTAATACCCAGGGGCTACATTTAAAATGGAACCTTGGCAAAAAGACACACTTGTCTTTTAGCCTTAGAGAGATGCGTGCATGCTTGCTCTAATACCCAGGGAACCTTGGGTATTATCAGGAGCTTTGGACAGTCAGACTCAGATGCTGCCAATAACATGATACCTCAATTATTCAGAAGCAGTCATCTCCAAATTGCGTTCTATAATTTTGTGCACTGTTCACCTTACATAGATCCTTCTATGCATCCTTCCAGTATCCCCCTCTGTCTTTCCCGAATTCTTCTGGGAGGATAGTCAAGGTGAAGCAGTGTGGGACAGAGAGACTGAGCTCTAACTCATGTGTTAACCTTAGATTTTGACTTTCCTGAGCTTACTCGTAACCGTTATCCTTTCTTCCCAAATGTTGAAGGTTTCTTTTTTCCCCTGAGGGGACATTTCTGAAACTGATCACTATTGGAAAGTGAATTTTCCTGTCAACAGTGGGACAGAATAAGAAATGTGACCATTATTCTCTGCTCATAAAAGAGGCCTCCCTCCAGCTGTTATTCAAAAGAAATCTAACCCCTCCTGGCACTGGGTCACCCTGCAGACTGGCATTTCCCAGTCAAGGACTGGCCAGTGCAGGCTGCATAGGACCAAGCTGTCAACTGACTGCAGAGCTTGGCTCTCCAGCCCAACTGTTCAATAATGCTCTAATTAACTACCGCAAACTTCAGAGGACCCAGCTAACTATAATTGAGAGATCAACAGAGGCTACGTGGAGTTAGACATGCATATTAATTACTGAATTATCCAACACCTGTTTTGGAATTAAGCACTGAAACATGGCTGTGTTTTTAGGCAGAAGACCTTCAGTTTAAAAAAAAGTTTGTCATTAGTGAGCAAAGTGAAGCCCACTTGTGGTCTGATGAGCCACCCTCTTTTATTGGCACTAGTAGGGGAGATAAAGTGAAGTCTTAGGCAGTACCTGTGAAGCCAGTCAATGAAATATCCACGCATTAGACCTCAGGAGAGACTCTGAGAAGTATGCTGGGGCTACTGAAAACAGATTTTAATGAGAACATTATCACCATGCAGGGAACAATGCTTCAGATGTGTGTATTTCAGGGTGACATCTGAACACTGACACATTTCTGCCTCCTTTGCCTCTGGCTCCCTCCCTCAGAACTGGGTTTGCACTACCATCTAAAAGCTATTAATGGGCCAACACCACTTAGCATCTTCACTAAGCCCAGCATGGGTATGACACGGGCAGGGAGCATCCAAGGTCAACGAAGAGAAAAGAATGTGAAAGCCGGGGTTTTGAGCTAGAGAAGAGCAGAAGATCAAGAACAGGGCCTGAGAGAGCAGAATTAAAGTGAGAAACAGACTGAACGTGGCAAGAGAAGAAACTCTTCCTTAATCCCATTCTTTATTTTTACTGATTAGGTTCAATAACCCATGACCGGTGAATTCAGGCAGGGGTGAAAAATCATGCTTACCTGTGAGCCTCACAGTTTTTCAGATGAAAACTTTGTGGCAAAATAGAAAAATGAAAACCCTTTTCAAAGCCCGAGGTACCCTAGAATGAGACAGCACAGCGGGGCATGCCTGAGGCGTACAACCTGAGCCCGCTGGGAGCCGGCCGCTGCCCTCTACTCCACCCTCCAGCAAACTGATGCCGTCTTATCTGGAAAAGAAGGGACTCTTTCAGTCACCATGAAAGAATTACCTAAAGGAAAATAAGGCAGAGTCAGTACTGCTGGCTTTTCCACAGTTGGGAGAAGAATTTTGTTGACAAGTATGATGAGGTTGGCATCGCCGGTGATAATGATTAACGTGATCATCAGGATTCACAAACTGCAAGCGAAACTTAAGTGGATCTTAGGGAGGCCGGACTCTAGTATAATCTGTACTGAAGCTGTCTTTCCTAAGAATTCAATACATTTGGTTGGAATACGCCCAAGAATTCCTCAGAGTACCCCTTTTGAGAGCACACTCCACGTTTCATGTTGCTGCTCTTCTTTCTCGGGGAAGGCTGTGCTGGTCAGGAAGCCAATGTGATCACTGGATGTCACCCTACTGAGACTCCTTGTTTCCCACCGTATTTCAACTTTGGGACCCAGCTGCACTTGAAAGTGAATCTTTTCGGACTTGACACACCTCTGCCTCAGGATCTTTCTCACTGCCAACATGTAAAAATGAAGGAATGAGAGGTTGTCCGAGAATGAAAAATATAGTACCAGTGGTCATGTATTGGCATCAGAGTCCTCTCCCAAATTCAGGTGCGTAGCGGTCCATGTAATGACCCTATTTCCTACCACCCTCCAATCTGAATCTGTGGATATTTTGTATTAACTTTAGGGTCTTTGAACTTAACAATATACTAACCTCTTAACCTGTTGCACCTTCACTCAACATTTATTCACAAAGGCTTGGGTCACATTATCAACTCCAAATGGTGTTAATTAAACTTTGCAAACCTTGTTATGTATTGACTGTCTAATTTGAAGATATCTCATTGCCAAGGAACCACGGGTTGTATTTCTCAGATATCTATTCTTCACTCTGCCTCCACGCTGAAGTACGGTTGCTGTGCTTTTCCAGGTGACTTTCCCACTTCATTAGGCTCTACTGAGAGGTGACATCATTGCTTTTGAGCCTCCCACAATCTTGGCAAATTTTCTTGTCTCATTTCTCTAGGAAGATGCCTCAAAACCTGTCAACTGGTGGATCAATTAATTAGTTTCCCGGGTCATGATCCTTGCTTGCTTGTGCATTCATTACTCCCCTGGAGTGCCATGTTGGCTCTGACCTGAAAGATGTGAGATCTGCATCACTCTGGTGCATGTGCCTGTAATGAGCACAGCCTACCTCACAGCTCTCCAGGCTCATTTTCCCTGGGATAGCCCTTCACCCTGACAGTCAGGCTTGGTAGACTTCCAGTTCTCTCTGTGCTTGGACTTTGAGCCCGAATTATAAACTTTTTCACACACATGTGTTGGGAAATTCCTGCAGGTTGGGTCGACCTCATATCCACATAAAGAAAGATGTGTCAGATGACAGATGGTTCAGGGTTCATTGATTGGTACGATCTAGAACAGTGTTTCTCCAATGATAGTTCTAGAGCTACTTCCAACAGGATCATCTGGAGGGATTGTTTAAAATGCTGATTTCCAGCGGCCATCTCCACATTACCGAGCAGAATTTCTGGAGGTAGAGCCCATGATTTTTAATCTTACACATGCTGAGATCATGGTACTGCTGACTACTAGACCTGAAAAATTTTACTTATCCATATAAGCCTAATGCTTCAGAGAGTCTTAAAGTTGAAAAGTATCATAAGAATCATTGAGGTCATTTGTGCACTCACTCTTCCCAGGCGGCCAGACACCCTCCACTTTCACAACTGCAGTGACAGGGAGCTCGTGCCTTCCAAAGACTTCTACCATTGATCTGCTCCAATGACCAGAAAGTTCTTTATATTGATTCAAAACCTGTATCTCTTCACCTCTCCACTCCAGTTTTGATTCTGGATAAATATATCATGACCCTTCTTTTACACAACATACTTTCTAATACTGGATCTTTAATTCAAATCAAAAAGCATTTTCGAGCACCTTTTATGAATCCATAATACAACTGTGCTGGGCCCTGGAATCCCACACAAAAGTTTTGGTTCTAAGGCTTGTCTAGGAGATCCTCATAGTGTGATGTGGGCAAGAGGAAAGCACGTGTGGGAAGTAAATGCTAACGGAGAGGCGTGGGAGTGCTCAGGTGACAGCAGAGTTCCTACTGCAGCACTGAGGGAGGTGCCACAGAGAAGGTAGCCTTTGTGAAACTTGAAGAAAGTGTCAGATTTTTTTCCCAAGTGGAAAAAACGAGTAAAGGACATTCCAAGCAGAGGTGCAGCATGAATAGGTGCATGGAAGTTGGGAATCGTGCACTTTGCAACTAATGCCAAGTCCCATGTGCAGAGAACACACAGGGATGCAGGAGAGGGAGGTGACAGGAAGCGAGACAAGAAGCGTTTGTTGGCAACAGGCTATAAAGCTCACTACCTGCTATGCTGGTTGAAGACCTCTCTCGTGCCACCACTGTGACCTGCTTTGCCTTTCCAGGTTGACTCAGTTTCCTCTTAACTGTCCCGGGCTTCTCAAGGACTCTCTAAAGCATGTGATGATTCTCCTATTTCCTGCTCAGCTGCCAAGAAGTCAGGCCCCAGATTCGCTATCTGACTCAATCCTTTTTCAGAAGAGAAGGGAAAAGTAAATTAAAGTAATAAACCCTACATAGTTTCCCTTAAACAAGAGATCGATGACTTTTTACTACAGTGGCATTTGCTACCATGGGAGAAGCAAGCACCTCCGTTGGAGTTGGAGTACTAGCAGACAGGCTCAGCAGGCGGATTTGCAGGCTCTGTCTAAAAGCTCACCTCTTGCTGTCTCTATACAGTCATCAAGTGTTCAGCAGGTCAAATCCAGGGAGGGAGGGTCTCTGAATTCATGGTCCTAGGAGACTCCACATGTTTCTATATTTGGGTGAGTTTTACAGTCTCTGAAGAACTGGAGGGCTGTCAAAATGTACCCATTAGTCAGTCCAAGTATAGGATAAAAAATTTTCCTCTAGTCGTGGATAATCACAGAAGGGGGATGAAATCAGTTTTTTGCTGCACTTCAAGGAGCCAGGAATGTCAAAGATTGGCTGCTGCCACTGCAACATTTGCTGGCATCACAGAAAGCATGAAAAATAGTGGAAATAAGACTGCTGAAGAGCAGTGGGTTTAGGGACGTAATTTCTCCACACACTCTGCTTTCTGTTGGGATGCATTTCCCCTGGTTACAATTGCACACTTATGCAAAGGGTAGGGTGAGGAAGCCATCCAGCATGTTATAACAGCAAAATGCAAATATGCAGGTGTGATTTGCATTGTGAGTTCCATTAACCAAGAAAGTAAATTTTTTAACAATAAGGATAGAAGGAGGGGGGCTGAAAAAGGAGTTAGTCTGGTCCAGCCACCCCACTGTATGCAACCAAGGTGAAATTTTAAAATGTGCCCCTACTGAAAAGAAAGTCTGCAATTACTAATCTAAAAGAGAAGGGGAAATTTTTTAACAATAAGGATAGAAGGAGGGGGGCTGAAAAAGGAGTTAGTCTGGTCCAGCCGCCCCACTGTATGCAACCAAGGTGGAATTTTAAAATGTGCCCCTACTGAAAAGAAAGTCTGCAATTACTAATCTAAAAGAGAAGGGGTTGTATGCACCTGCTCACACTTTAACAAGTGGTTGGCAATTTTTAGATACATTTGAAAGGATCCTTCAGTGCAAAGTGTTCTCAGAGAAAGTCAAGAGGGCACGAGTCAGGGTGAACACAAAGTTTCCAAAACCAAAGTGCTCATTTCCTAGATGCTCAAGAGTACAAGGAAATGACAAATGGAAAATGACTTTATCTGGGCCTATTTAGGACTTGGCCCTACTCTCACAGCCCAGAAATGCTCCTGAGTGGGCCTGGTAGTCTCCAAGCACTGATTAATTCAGCCTGATTCGCTCCCAGTTTGGGCAGTTGTCCTGAAAGCCAGGCAACTGTTTTGTTTTTCCTTTTTCTTAAGTTGCGATAAGAGACGTAAGCAAAACCAGCTTAATTAATTGCTACAACAGTCCTAGCCTAGGACTTCCTACCTCAGTGACTATGACCAAGGATAGTACAGCAGGGCTTGCTGCTAACTGATTGAACCAGGCTGGTTGGCTGAGGAGCCTGGTATGAATCGAGTTTTTGTAATGGCAGCCTGTCTGTGGGCTCTGCAGCCTTTGACAAGGGCACTGCTCCGAAAGAGGATGGAGAGAGGAAATGGGGTCCGTTGGCCCCTGACAGAGGCCCCATGAACAGAACATGGGGAGGGGAGGGGAAGCCACACATAAAGTTCAGCCCATTTCTGCCACTTGGACTCATTGCAGCTAATAAAAGATATAGTCCTTCTGTAAGGTACATTGCAGTGACACTGTGATTGGTGGAGGGAAGCAAAGTACTTGTCAACTGAGTGAGTATTGGTTGTCACTCCTGTTATCAAGCTGCCTGCTTATTTGCGATTTTATTTTCAGATGTGATTGACAGCTGGATGGCTCTGACATTCTCGGTGCAAACATACAGCCTGTTATTATGCTTGCATTAACATTTTGATAAACACGCGGTGCAGCATTGGAAAAGTAATTACATGTCATCACTTCAGTGCTTCATCAAAGAAAAGTTTGCTGTGTAATTGCTCTGTGATTTACCTAGGTAGAATGTGTTACATTCCACAAAGGCTCTTTCTATTTAATAGTTTACATTTACTCTTTAAAATACACAATATCCCTTCCCAGGGGTTTCCATGGTCTAAAATAAACTTGGCGATATAATTTAGCTTTCCATAAATATACTTAGATTTTACTGTGGAGTACTTTTGCATAATAGTTATTTAATGCTAAGTGTAAATATGCAGTGTATTATATTGGCTGAGCTATCAAAAAAAAAAACGAACTTTTTGACGAGAAAGAAAAATGGGATATTGTTACCTTGGTTTCTGCATTAAGAAAAAGGCCTCTTGCTCTTATATTTATATCCATGCTTTTCACAATGACATCTAATTTTACAATAAAGTGACTTGAGCTGAAGCGCCTAGCAGTAGAATCTAAAATATTGGTTCTTGTTAGAGTTTAAAGAGTTCTTCTGATGTGGCTCTGAAAGAGGTGTTCTGGAGGAAAGCACGAATGATTGCAGGGTACTTGGGAACCGGAGACAAAGGGACAATTTGACTGATGTTCACTCAGTGGGATCTGTCTGAACAGTTGGGTGTCTAGGAGGTAAAAGGCTATGGGGGGGGGGGAGGTTAAAGCAAATGGTTGTTGAAGAGACACCAGCAGAATCTCAAATTATAAATCACTTTTATGGCTGATTTTGGCAGGGTGCTTTGCGTTGCCACACACTTTGTAATCATTGATAAGCAAACCTTTACAGCAACAGCCAAGGTCAGATAGACACAGCCTTCCCAGTATGCTTAATGATAACGTGCACATCTGGATTAGCCTCTGTCCAAGAAAGGAACCCAGAGATGGGACAGAGAGGAGTAACGTGGCCAGGTTGCTTTCACAATAGCTCCTACCTTTAGCTCTTCTACCTCAGGGGAGCACAACACTTTCCAACAAATACCATGGCTTCCTTCTTGAATACCTGAGAGGGGGCAGGGGGGCCAATGGTTTATTCTGAGATGGGAGCACAAAAGTGGTCCAGCCACTCAGTAAGGAGCATGATGTTGTATGTCTCCAGAGATAGAAGCTTCTGGGTCATGAGATGTCCTTATCATTCCTTTAAGTGGTCTCTTTGCCAAAAGATTATTCTTCCAGAATAATAGTACTGACCCACTCATTACTATGCAAAGGTTAAATGACTGAACCACATACATCAAGGTGAAATCCAAAGTCTTTGACTCTCTGGCTAGTTTTCCATTCTTTTGATAGACCCCATGGCTTCATGGAAGGTGGCTCCACGGTGAGAAGATTGGGAGAAATGGAAGAGATCGCAGCCTGATCTTGAAAATGAAGGTGGGAAACTCACATTGAGATAAAGATAAAGAGGAGCAGTGAAAAGACCAGAAGGGGGTGAGGACCATGGTTCTGATCAGAAGGGCCTGTAGTTATCCTAGCACCATGACATCTATTCAGCTGGGCCTAGAGAGCAATGGCAAACTGTATCAGCTGCTTCTCCGGTGCAGGTGGCAGCTACAAAAAAGAAATAGTTAAAACATGCATTTCCAGATGTGTGTAACAGTTCAATAATTCCACATTAGTGTATATTAATCCTTTCTGGAAATTGGCATTAACTCGGCTTTAGCACTAGTCTAAATAAACACATCAGCTCTGAGAACAGGAGCTTCTTTGCATAACAGCTGCATATAGCATCTGCATCCTGGTTATAGGTGGGAGCGCCGCCGCGCTCCCAAGCGGCGCACTCTCCAGTGCGCCACCGGGCCGGCCCTCTCCACAGTTTTTGATGTGCTTTTGGGATGTCCAATATGAAGACAGATTAATTATGCCTAAAGACTAACACTATCTAAAGAACATGTATTTATTTGTTGAACTCCTATATATATGTCCCTAGCTCTCTCTCTCTGTGAATGAGAGGTCATATGATGAAATGGGAGAGCACTGAATTAGAAGTTGGGGGTAGCCAGGTTTTAAACCCAGCTCTAAGACCTCAGACAAGTCACCTTCACCTCTTTGAGTATAGGTCCCGTCATTTGTGAAATGAGAGGCTTGGTCTGTCTCTAAGGGAAAGTCCAGTTTTGACCTTCATCTGTTTTGTACCTACTCTGTGAATATTCTGCTTTCCCATGCATAAAAAAAGTGAATGATAGATTCAAGGTGTCTCTGTTATTATAGAGTACTATATGTCACTTCCCATATGTTATATTGTTTCTGTCATCCTTGTGTTTTTGTACACATCCTGAGCCTAGAGATATTTTAGCAACAGTTCAACCAAGTTCTCACCTTATTTAAAGTTATACTTGCACATACACGAGTTACGCTGGCCAAATAAAGTTAATAAATTGGGGTAATTGTCCAAATAAGCCAAGTCAAAAATGCTTTCATCTAAATCAAATTGATGCTGCACTTATTTTAGCTCTAAATATAATTTACTTCATTTCGGCGGGGTAGACTGGTGTGCATGCAGGTGTGCATGGGAGGTTGGGGAGGGAGGTGAGGGAAGGAGAGAAAATCCTCTTGCAGGATCGCAGACCTTCACTATAGACTGCCTGGGTTTCGTAAATCACGTGATCTACTTACCCTGCCCCTTTACTGACCAAACCCTATCCATTTGAACATACATTTGACTCGAATATATGGAAACCACAGGAAGATTTGGAAAATATACATATATACATAACCTGGTTTTCTATCTGAGCTGAGCTGAGCTCCAGGTGTGATTCAGCTCTTGGCTGGCTGTTGGGGAAGAAAACTCTTCTCACCAGTGGATCTGTGCCACTTGCTGTCAGCTAAGAAGCACGACAGCACTCCTTCTCAATCAATGGTCTCAGAACAGAGCTGGACATCTGCTTGGCTTCCCCTCTTCCTGCCTTCACACTCGAAACATCTGCCAGGCCTCCTATCATCCCAGCAAGGGGTCCCAGCCCTGCCATGGACAAGTGCCACAACCAACTTTTATGCAAACTCGGGCAGCTTCCCAACTCGTCCCTATCTGTTGTTCCTTATCCTGGGTTCCCATTAATACAACCTTTTTTCATTATTTCAGTGTTAGTCTGTCTTAAAGCTTTCTGAGATCTGCTGTAAAGATTATTGATTATGAAATATTTTGTCTTTATGAAGAAGTCATTCTTTTTAAAAAAATTTGTGTAGGGTTCCCATTAATACAACCTTTTTTCATTATTTCAGTGTTAGTCTGTCTTAAAGCTTTCTGCGATCTACTGTAAAGATTATTGATTATGAAATATTTTGTCTTTATGAAGAAGTCATTCTTTTTAAAAAATTTGTGTGGAAATAAAAACCATGTGTATCATGAGCCAAGCACTATGTTGTAAGTGCAACAAGGATCAAGGACGACCCAGTGTGTTCAAACTGGTCAGCTATGTGGCTTATTTTTTTCTGAGTATAATATGAGATTAAATTATCCAGATGGTCGCCAAAATTCTTTTTACCACATAATGCCCCTTTCCACATTTTTCTTTGCTCCAGTCAATGCCGTTAGCCTGGGAAACAGTCCAGTGAGACCCTGCACCCAGGAGATAACATTTCTTCCTGGACAGCCAGACGTGGCAAATGTTGGTCGGTGGAGAGAACTTGCCAATGCTTATTCTCAAGAGAAAAGTCCTGAGCCTTATTCAGTTGTATGTTGAACCGGTAGTTTGGGGCCAGAAAGTTCTGAAGTGTCAACAGAAAAATGAATGCACTTTGAAGTGACTGTTCCCAACATGAGGTCACCTCTCACGCTCCCTGGTGCCCCTCCCCTCACCAAAGGCAGGCAGAGCCATGCTGCACTGGCTACCTCTCGGGAATCAGATTTAATTTCAGTTTTACATCCAAACCTATGCCTGTTTCTAACATCTTATGATATAGAGACAAGTTCTCTCATGGGATGCCATGTTTTCTCTCAAAATATTCATTTCATTAATGATCACACTGGGTTATTATGTTTCCCCTGTACTATTCTATAGATCATTTTTATTATGTAGACATAAACTCTCTGATATTATAATTGTGAAGTACATATTATGAAGACAAATGCATTGGGCATAATGAGAATGGATTGCCAATAAAAGTTGAAAAACAATGAACCGTTTTAAAAAGCTAAACCTTATCCAGAGCACTGTTATTTTGAATGCTCTTTGGAAAGGCCCTTGGATGGAAGTAGCTTATTTTTAGTCTAATGTTGATAAAGGTTTGACTTTGGAAGCATCTTAATTATCTGATAAAAGCCAGATTCCTCTGCCTTGCTCACCTCTAATGTCTAATGTCTTCTGCTGGCATTAAAATTATTGCCACAACTCCAGAGAGAGAAACGGGAGATAGCAGCATTGTATTTCCGAGATGTGAATTAGAGTTTAAAGAGTCACTTGGTTTTGTTTAAACAAATTACAAAAATAATGGGTTGCCCTTAAAAGGTCTGTTTCATATATTGTTATCCTTCACTGTGACACCTCTGACAGTGTCATTCCCAATATTATGTCTCCCAGTCGTTGCTAGGAGAGAAGAGTGATTTCTGGGGTCTTTTTCACTTTATCACTGATTCTGAAGAACAGCAGAAGGATGACAACAAAGTGAGCCAGTGGTCCCACACCCTGGACACAGGGTCACACAGGGAGAGTGTGCTGAAGAATACACCGGTTGATCGATTGATCGATTAACTGATTGATACAAATTCGCCACCTCTGAATTCACACAGGTAAACACAGGGAAGGCAGAGAACATAAAAAGAGGCCAGAAACTGAGGTGGGGTCCCCAAGAGGAAACAAAAGGGGCAGATCCAGACCTCTGGCAGTTTAGAGGAGCGTGAGGTAGACTCGCTGGTTGGCTGTGTGACCTTGCTCCGGGTCACTTCACCTCTCTGGACGTCTGTGTCTAGGCTATGAGGAGTCTGGACCGCATGATGCCCTGAGGTTGCTTCACCTCTAACATGTCATGAGCTTCTGGGGGCTGGACCCCAATGTAGCTATAATTCTAAGCCCAGCCAGCAGAGCCGCTTCATTCTGAAAGCCTCCCTAGCAAGCCTCCCCTCTCAGAAAGGAAATGTGCCAGTTTAAGTATTTGAGGAAACGTTGTGTAGGGTTGACCCAGTTCCCACATTAAGAAAATAATGCCTGAGCCCATATGGCTAATTCCTTCCCAAACTGTATGTTTGCCATCATGCAGACCTACCCTGAAAATAAAGCAGCTAGGCGAGCTTTTGCATCCAAATGGAGAAGGATGCAAATGAACGAGATAATGGTGAAAAGTACATTTACTTTGAAAATTCTTCCAGGTGCAGCCAGCAGCGGCAGAGGCTCTGCTGGCAGTTTCGATTTTTAAACTGTGCTGTGAGCTTGTAATTTTTGCCCTGAATAAGAGGTGCCTTTTGTTGCAAGCCTTTTTCCCACTCCATTTGTTAACTTTTTTGCTTCGGCAAGCACCTAGCCTTGCTCCTAGGCATGGTCGGAGATCTGAAATGCCAGGATTCTCTATTGTGTCTCAAAGGAAAGGACCTCTGACCCCACTCTATATCATGACCAGGACCGAGGAAGGCTGGGAGAGTTCCTGAGGCCAGAGAGCTAGTTAATCTCAGAGTCCTATCTTTCTGATGAGAGTCGGGAAGCAGAAAATGAGAATGAAACAAAGACTTGGCAAATGCTATCAGGCCAGATGGTTTAATTTAAGAAATGTTTGAGGGTAGGTACCCTTGCACCCTTGCTGTATCACATCTACACAGGAAAGGGAGATGCAGAGATGTGGACATTATAGGGTTAACCTTGATGGTGCAGCCACCAGGCTGGAGAGACAGGATTCTTTAGAGGAATTTTTTTAGCAGGTGGGAGGTAGTCTGGGTGCCCCAATCTGTGGCCTTGCTTATTGGATTAATTTTATACTGTAATTTCATGCCTTGGTTTCCCTTTATGCTGGGTAGATAAGTTACTGCTTCTTTGCTTGAAAAAACATGTTTGTCTGAGCACTCAGGGAGCCAAGTTAGGGCCACAATTGCTGGGTGTAAGGCTGAGGCCAGACAGAGGCTTGGATTTTTTCTCACCTGGAGGCAGCTGGTCCTCGAGTACATAGAGGTGTCCTCAAGGCCATTGTGCTGGGGTGACTCACTCGCTTCTCTGTGTAGCTTTTAGTACATCGAAAAATAATATTCCGTGGGTTGGTAATTATATAAAAATTGTTTTTGCTTTAAATAAGAATTATGCTTGAACCCTTTGAGCAAGAAGAAAAATGTACAGAGGGAATCATTAATTTTGAATAAAAACACATACTTTCCTGTAGCCCACAACGGAGGGAAATGTGAAGTTGGTGTTTTCTACAAACAGCCCAGCGTCGCTCCCCAGTCCGTTTGCTTGATCTATTATCCAGTCACCTGCAAAGCTGAATGTCTTGTTTGGCCTGAACCTGACTTTTATTCTTCTCCCTCCACCTATTTTTTAAGGACTGTGTTATGTGCATACCTCAGCCTTCATTAGCATCACATTAAAGTAAAACATTTTAAATTTCTTCTCAGCAGAAGTAAATCTGACACACTTTATGGAGCTATTATACCTGCAGGTATTTTATACTTTTAAAATACATTCTTGTCAAGCAATCTTAATTATATTATTATATGTACTTTTGAACTTGTATCCGCTATTCCATGATATATTACACTTTTGACAGAGCTGCCCTAAAAAGCTACAATTTATATCAAATTTCTTTGGCTGAACAAAGATGTATCTGTTATGGATTGAGGTGGGGGAGCTGAATTTGTTAATTTTGCTTGCTGGAATGCCTAACCATGGATGAAGGAGGCTGCTTTAATTTTCCATCCAGTTGATTATGGGAGGAGGAACTGACCCCCAGGCTGTTCAATAGCAACTCGGTGTCAGCTGGGGAACACCGGCCACAGCTTAGGTGCCCCAGAGGCCTGCTCGTGGAGGTGGGCTACCTTTCAAGCCACCACGCAGGGGTATTATTCAGCACACCAAGAAAATGGAAAGCTGATCAGCATCTAATTTACTTTCTCATTTGTATTCAGCACCAATTCTGGCAGGACTGAGTGGGAAAGTGCTCACAAGATGAAAACGAGGCCAGGCCAGGGTAGGGAGGGAGGGAGACAGCGAAGGGAAAGTTAGACACTCTGTAAAACTTTTTCAAAGGTACCAAGGCCTGAAGTCCCTAAGAGGGGCTGTTTGATGTAGCTACTCTCTGCAGTAAGTGCAAAGTCGGGGGTACCGTGGTCCGAGCAGCCTGATCAAACAGGGAGCTATCCTGAATTACTCCTGCCATGCCTCCTCTTCCACTCTCTGATGGCAGGTGTCCTGGGGTGCGAGCTCCACGAAGGGGCACTGGGGGCTCTCAGATCACTTGTGTGTCCAGCATCCAGACCCTTGCTGGAATGTGCTGCAGGAAGGCAGAGCTGGTGTCGTTCTGAGCACATGTGGCTCTGTCTCTGCTGGGCTGGGGTCTCCTCTGATCACGCTTCCCCTCCCGCACCCTCATGATCCCAGGGAAACACGCTCCTGGCTTCTCCCTATCATGGAGGGCTCAAGCAAGCACTGCAGAGGCCAGGCGTGCTTCTTCCAGGGAGAGGCTGTGCAGATGACCAGAAAGGCCTTTTCCCTCTAGTAATCCAGGCTCTCTCAAAGCAAGTCTAAAAGGTAACTCAGCTCTCCTGGATAGAGGCCAGGGGAATGACCATTTTAAGTTACCCAGAAGATCATACTCGGATAAAAGGTTTTATTCCCTTCTTCCTCACGGTTTCCCAAACCCCTTGAGGTGTGGAATAGTCTTATCTATATCTGGGATAGTTGAAGGTCCAGAGAGGGTAAGTGACTGGCCCATTTGCACAGCATAATATAGCATGAAACTGGACCTGGACAGCCCAGCACGCCTGCTGTTTGTGCTGAGGGCCTCCCTCCAGATTTCCTCTCAGAGGGGGCCCTGCACAGGCCCCCATCAGAGGCCAGATTTAGTGGCCCTTTATGAATGGTGAGAGGTTTCACCTGTTTTTGCTTGTTCTCCCTTCCTAACAACACAGGACCCAAGCCCAGGCAGCAGAGCAGGCAGCAGTGGGCTCAGTGTGTCCCGAGCAGTGGTGCACAGCTGTGTGAGGCACAGATTGCTTCCCAAGAGTCCATTTAGACTGGTTTAGGCACCGCTGCTCCTTTTACCGAAGGAAGCTCCATGGATGCTCCCAACATTTGCCCCTGTCTCTAGGGCCCATGACAAGCCAATGTCCAGGACCTGGGCAGTCCTGGTTGTCTGCAGAAATGAGCTCCATGCCTCTTGAGGCCAAGTGGAACAGTTTTGTTCCAATCTGTCTCAGAGGTAGGAAAAAAATCCTGTCACCCTGTGCAGAGAACACACTTCCCAGTTCTCTCCACATGCATCCTTTGGCCCGTGTCTACAAGTGCTGCTTTGTTCTCTGCAGAGGTTCACATTTGGTGGCGGCACTCCCAGGCCTCCTACCTGCTTGGAGGTGGGAGCGGCAGAGGGTGTGTGCCAGCATGTGAGCTGGGCACCTCTCCTGCTCTGTAATGGCAGGAGGTGGAGACACCTCGAGGTCTCCTGGACTTCATGCTCACGTGATCCCTCCTGCCTTTCTATGTGATCTGTGCAAATAGATGGGCAGCTATGAGCAGAATTGGAAGAGAGGTTGGAGGGAACTTCCGTTGCTCCAGTGTGGGGCTTGCCAAGCCTGGCACAGTGAGGGTGTGGTGGAGCAAGGAGGGTGGGGGTGGGGGCATGGGCTGGGCCAGGAGGCTGCAGTTGTCTGAGTTGTTTGCCTCTCACAAGGTGGTGTCTGACTTACTGAGAAGGACCTTGCATCTCTTAAGGGCCAGAGATGTAAGCCTCAGGGAGAGCTTTCCAGCTGCAATTTAGCTGTTTGGTTCTGATCCAGTTGTCTCTGAGGGTCACTTGACTGGATGGGGCCTCCAGCCAGCCTCAGCACCGGAAGCCGGCATGGCTCAGGTGCTGCCTTTGATGATTACATCCTCGGCAGTAGCCAGCCTTCTATGGATCACCTGTGGACTGCATGGGCCAGCAGCTCAAAGAGAGAGCTCAGTGTGGACCATGCTGCTGCAGAGCAGAGGAGACTTGCTCTGCTGCCCTGGCAGAGTGTGAGACTGGGACGGAGGGAACAGAGCCCTGCCCGGCTTCTATGGATCACCTGTGGACTGCATGGGCCAGCAGCTCAAAGAGAGAGCTCAGTGTGGACCGTGCTGCTGCAGAGCAGAGGAGACTTGCTCTGCTGCCCTGGCAGAGTGTGAGACTGGGACGGAGGGAACAGAGCCCTGCCCGGGACAGAGCCACCTGTGCCCACGCTCACTCCTGCTTGTTAATCATGCAGCTCTTGGGCCTCAGTCTCAAAGGAGCTGCCCAACTACACCTGAGCCCTACGAGCTATAGTCAAGATTACAGAACTGTTTAGGGGCATTTGAAACTGATTGTGGAAAGGATGCTCGTGACACCACTTGAAAGGTCACTCGGGGTGGTACAACAGGATAAATAAGATAATGCACCTATTACAAGGCTCTCATGTATCACTGTGGCTTTGGGAACGGAACTTCATGACTTTGGAAGCCAGAGAAAGGCATAGGGATTAATAAGCTTGCCTTCAGACAGAGGGGCGGTTTTTTTCTGCTTAACATGATCCAATTTAAAGACCATTCATGGAGTGTCCATTCTGTGTGAGGGGCTTACAGTAAAGACTCAGTGTGGCACAATCCCTGCTTTCAAGGACTTTATAATCCCAGTTGGGAGTGGGATGAGGTAGGTAGGGGTGGGTGAGTCAAACACCATGATGAGTGTACCATGAGGGGGATACAGTCAGCTCTCGGTGAACGTGTAAGACACGTCGGCACCATGAGTCTAGACACTGGGAATGGGTCCACCTGGTTTACAGTACTTGAGCAGGGCCCATTTAGGCACTTTGGGGAATTTATCTATTAACAAATATGCATATCTCTACAATTAATGACTACCACAATGTCTTATTTTGGGTTCCCCCAGAAATAGACCTTGCGATTCTAGTGCCAGTAGTTCATGTGAAAGGTGACCCCTGGAGACACTACAGGAGAGTGGGAAGAAAGACAGGGAGGGAAGACAGCCAGTAAAGAGTTCGCTACCCAGCACAGCACCACCGTGGCAACCAGGCTTCACTCTGTACAGAGCAGACCTCAGAATCATCCCCAACAAGGGCCAAGGAAGTGGGTGTTCACTCCCACTCCCCCCATTGTCATTGGCTGAGGGCTGCTTCTTGGGCACTAACTCTCCAGGGCTTCTGCCTTGTCTTGCTAGGAAAAAATGCCCTCAGGCAGAGGGTCACCCAGATTTATATATGTAGATACAATGGACTGAATGTTTAGGTCCCCCCAAAATTCATATGTTGAAACCTAATCCCCAAGGTGATGGTGTTAGGATGCGGGGTGTTTGGGGGTGATTAGGTCATGAGGGTGAAGACCTCAAGAATGAGACTTAGTGCCTTATAAAAGAGGCCTGACAGGGACCCTCGTCCCTTCCACCGTGTGAGGACACAGCAAGAAGACACTATCTATGAACCAGGAAACAAACCCTCACCAGACATCAAATGTGTCTTGATCTTGGACTTCCCAGCCTCCAGAACTGTGAGAAATAAATTCCTGGGGCCGACCCCATGGCTCACTCGGGAGAGTGTGGCACTGCGAGTGCAGCGGTGCTGGGAGCGCCGAGGCCGTGGGTTCGGATCCTATATAGGGATGGCCGGTGTGCTCACTGGCTGAGCGTGGTGTGGGTGACACCAAGCCAAGGGTTATGATCCCCNATGAGGGTGAAGACCTCAAGAATGAGACTTAGTGCCTTATAAAAGAGGCCTGACAGGGACCCTCGTCCCTTCCACCGTGTGAGGACACAGCAAGAAGACACTATCTATGAACCAGGAAACAAACCCTCACCAGACATCAAATGTGTCTTGATCTTGGACTTCCCAGCCTCCAGAACTGTGAGAAATAAATTCCTGGGGCCGACCCCATGGCTCACTCGGGAGAGTGTGGCACTGCGAGTGCAGCGGTGCTGGGAGCGCCGAGGCCGTGGGTTCGGATCCTATATAGGGATGGCCGGTGTGCTCACTGGCTGAGCGTGGTGTGGGTGACACCAAGCCAAGGGTTATGATCCCCTTACCGGTCACACAAAAAAAAAAAGAAAAAGAAAGAAATTTCTGTTGTATATAAGCCACCCAGTCTATGGTGCTCCATTCCAGCAGCCCCAAACAGACCAAGACAGTAGAGCAGAACTGAACCCTGCTGAGAGGATAAGGCAGGGTACCAAGAGCATCACAGACGGTAATAAGGGATGATCAGACCCTGCGTGTGTGGAGAGCCTCCGCTTATGTACTGTACTCCTCTACTTCCTCATACTTCACCCTCCTGACCAACCTGTGAGAAAGACTGAGCAAGTGCCATAGCTTAGTAGCTGTCCTGAATAGTGGCAAAGACAGTCACTAACGGGTGAAGGTGGAGAATCAGGGTCGACCTCTTTCTCATGACTGGCCCCTCCTTTTCTCTCCACCTAAGGCAATGTTGCCCACCCTTAAAGCTCCACTGGCCCCACCTTTTCATCAAGCTCTGTCCATCCACTCTGATGACCCACACTGATCTGCAGGGTCCTCTAACACCCCTTACCCTGCTCTGTCCCCTGCAGCCAAGCCCTCATGGAGGGCTGCCTTGCTTAGCTCTCTGTCACATCTTCCTCCAGTCTGAGCTTTGCCACCCTCTCGACAGGAAAGTTTTTAATTCTCTCCCATCTTGTATGTGTCCAGGATGCCATAGCACATGCTTAATAGACATCTGGTTAATTTGAAGTAGTCTAATGTGGGACTGTTCTATAAAGAAACGGGTGTGCCCTCTGCCCTCCCGCTCACACCCGCCGCCTTCTGCGAGCTGCATCACTTAGCCTTTCCCATAATGATAAGGGAGAGAAGTGCCAAGTCTGGAAGCTGTCTCCCCAATCAATGAACGATCAAGTTTATACTGAATGCTTATTGCATGTCTAGCTCTGAGGTTGGGTGCTGCAGGGGATGCAGACGTATAAGACATGTGTGGGATCCTTGGGGAGTCCACAGTTTTATTGCGGAACTAAACTAAAACCTAAAAATCAATTACCTTAGAAGTCATACCAGACTGAGAGGCAATAAAAATAGTGGTTAAAAGCTCATAAAAAAGGCAGAAAGTCTGAGTTCAGGTTCTGGCCACCTTACAGCCTAGCTGAATGTAGCTTTAAATATGTATGTAAGAGAGATTGAGCTTCTGTTTCTCTCACCTGGAAATATTAACAGCACATCCTGATGGGGTTATTGTGACAGTGAAAAGAGGTATTGTGTGTAAAGTGGCACTCAGTAGTCACTCAGTGGAATGTATTAGCATCATTACCTAATGCTAGCATTTTCTATGATCTCATTCAGTCACTGCTCACTGAAAGTGCTATGGAAGTTTGGGGACATGAATAGGCAGAAGAGGTTGGCTTATGCATGGGAAGAGTAATGGATGAAGTTAGGTTGGTTCTTGAGAGGGTTTTAGAAATGGGAGAGCGGAGACACATTGTTCCAGGCTGGAGAACAGCCAGTGGGAACCTCGGTGGCTAAGGTGTGCGTGGTGCAGCCCCTGGAGGCACCAGAGGAGAGGCTGGAGCATAGGGCCTGAGACCTGGTATGGTTGGCAAGGAGCTATAGGTTTTGACTTGGGGAAAGGCTTCAGGTATGTAAGCCTAAGCCATAAGCCAGGGAATAGCATGATAATGGTAGGGTTTCCAGAAGATTATTCTTGTAGAGATGCCGGATGGATCTACACACGAGAACCTGAGAACAAGGAGACCACACACAGGCCGTGGGCCCTGCCTGGCCAGGTCAGGTAGGAAGGAAAGCAGGATGTCCCTGCCGTACATGAACCACTGTCCTCTCGTTCTCTCTCTTCCTAAATGCTGGGGAATCTTTGGCATTTCCATACTGTTTAGACAAGGGAGAAAACCCAGTCCACCTCCCTCCCCGAATTGCTCTCCTAGGATCCCAGTCCAGATACACAATGGACACATACATATTTCTCTTTCTTCTCTTTTTGTGCTCTGAAGACAGGCTGACATTGGTAAATCACTGCAGCAGGCTTTAAATGATGTATGAAATGAAAAATCCCTTCCCTGTGTTTTGGGAGCCCCCTGCCTAGCAATGGGTTGTCTCGACTGGGCTGGCTCCTGTATTATTCAGCTCAGAGGAGGCAGCCAAAACTCAGTGGAGGTGAGAAGCTTGGAATTGCAAAGAAAAACAAAGTTAAAATTAAAATAAATAAGAGAAAAATACCTACCCAAACATATACAAGTCTTTCTCCCTGGCTCTCACCTTTTTTTTTTTTTTTTTAAGTTTCTGCTGAAGTTTTCAGAAAGGAGAACTTCTTGTGTACTTCTTTGTGTACTTTTTCCCCACCCAAGTTCCTGCTCTCATTTCTTAACTTTATCAATAAACAGAAAAAAAAACCTAGCCTAGTCCTGTATAATTGGTTGTATTTCTGAATGTTTCTCAGTGACCTCTTCCTTGCGAGCAGTGTAGGATGTCCACTGTGGCCAAGGTGTGAGGGACCTTCATGACAGACATGCTTATCCCATGCAATCCTGCAGTGGTGGCTCTCCATAGGGCAGGTGTGGGGACAGAGGAGTGTTGCTTCAATAACCCGAGTCTGTTTTAAGTAGCCCACCTGACCTACACCACAGTATCTGTGAGCCCAGACTACACACATTAATGACCCACGCTGCCAGCCCCATCAGGACAGAAAGCAGCAGAACGTCCTCCGCTGGTACATTAGACTGTGCTACAAATAGACCGAGAGCCTCCTTAGTCTGCGAGCTTGGTCAATTTGCTTTTAGCCGATGGAATAATCATTGACGTTTAGACAGACTTCTAATCTTGGCTCAGAACAGTCAAGAGGCATTTTAGCTACAGATGGTAAATAGGTTCGTACAGGAATAGATTTAGCAATGTGGCCCAGGGGCAGAAGAGAAAGAGGCCTTGGGATCCAGGAAACTGGCAGGAGCTGGAGCCACTTCAGTGCCTGGAGGGGAGTCACGTAATTCCCTGAGCCTTATCCCAACCCTGCTGCGTGTTTGTCATGGGTTTGCGCACACGTGTGTGCAGCGAGGGGTGGGGAGGAGCCCTGGGCGAGGCTCTGGGTGGAATCATGAGTGCAGCGTGCCCTCTGTCACACCTACAGGCCAGGGGGCAAGCAGGCAGGTGAGAAGGGGACTGGGTGTGAGAGGCGGGGGAGGACGGGGTGACATGTGTGGTGACAGAGAGGAAGGGTTCAGAGCGGCTCACACTGCCTGGATTTGAATCTGAGCTCCACTGGCTTTAGTGGCCTGCACTTGAGGCGATTTACTTTCCCCGCTGTCCCTCAGTTTCCCCATCTGTGAAACAAGGATAATTCTACACCACACTCATAGGCTTATGGTGAGAGACAGACACAGTAAAGCCTGCGCTTGAATTCAGGGAAGGCTGCTATTTCCTATGGGGAGAAGATCAAGCAGGTTAACACCCAATTCAGAGTGGAGTGTGCAGAAACGGAGACTACCCGGGCCCAGGTCGCACATAGCTCAAGTCTTATATTTGCTCCTAAAAGGAGAGGGGCAATATACCTTCCCAGGTAATGGATAGTGTAGAGCCAGTCACTGCCCTCATCCCCACCGTGTGACCGTCTCATGTCGCGGTGGCCAGGCAGACGTACCACGAGGCATGCGGCCCTCCTGGCCCTACACCTGCCTTTCTCCCAATCTCACAGAGGAGGGGAAGGGGAGATGCTCTATCATCAGCCTTCTTAGGGTCATTTTAGAAGCCACTGGCCCCTCGTGCAGGAAACAGAGATCCTGGGATGGAGTGGGAGACTGGATTTGAACTTAGGGTTTACAGCTTCCTTGCTGGGGCTCAGTTACCTCATCCATAAAATGGGAGTAATAACCCCTCCTTCTTGACTTCATACGAGACATAGATAGGGAAATGGATTTTATAAACTGCAGTGTCTGGCCATACCCTCTCTCCAG
>NW_007733648.1:28315-28839 GCF_000696425.1 Galeopterus variegatus | reverse complement strand
ACTGTCCTTTCCTGAACAGCCAGGACAAGGAGGCTGGGATCCCAGCACAGAACAGCAGCTGAGCAGTCCTCCGATCTCTCCCACGGAGCAGGCTCCAAACCAGCAGCCCAGGTGCTGCAGAAACACCTTCGTAGGTTGTTCCACACCTCCACGTGGGGGAGCAGGCAGCAAGGTCACAGCAGCCAGCCATCAGCAGGAGTTGTCGACAGCCTTTCCAACAGGAGGAGAAAACAAGAAATGGTGAGCCAGTCCCTAACCATCACACTTCCTAAGCCTTGAATTAACGCCTTGTCACTCACAGCTCTGGTCTCCCAGTGTTGGCTGTCATGACCACAGAGCAGGTGTGATGCTCAGGCTCTCCATGGTCAGAGATCCACAGCAAGAAACTGCCAGCAAAACTCCCACTCTGTCTGCTTCTTGAATGCCTGGCAGTGTAGACACAGCCACAAGGGTCTACACTGTCAAATGCATCACTCTCTGGCAGGTTGATTTCTCTGTGCCTGGTCTGCTCTCAGAATCATATA
>NW_007733648.1:6218-28305 GCF_000696425.1 Galeopterus variegatus | reverse complement strand
GCCCAGTGGAGTCAGGGTAGACAGTGGATGTAGTTGATGGTAGCTGGGGAAGCCAGGTGTCCTGCCTCCCAGTGCCATGCTGTTCTCTTGCCACAGCATGGAGAGTGCCGAGCCTCTCCATTCATCAGAGCTGCTCACTGCAGAGAAGATATAAGGGCTAAAGTCCCCTCTCCAAGCCTTCTGCCCCTGTGCCCACAAATATGAAACTAGCACACCTGCTATCTGCTCAGACAGGTTCAGATTTACCCAGTGGAAGAAAAGCACTCCCTGGTGGAATGGAGCTTTTGTCAATACGCACATCGGAGGGCGGGCTGCATTTCCAGTAAGAGTCGTTGAAGCTGGGAAAGTTACTCATTATAGTTTTATTGATATTCACTTCACTCTGCAAATGACGTGGGATGGTTCTGACAGGATGTCTTAATGGGACTGGCTGAGAATCCATTTGGGTGGAAGTGGGTTAATGGGGATGAAGATACTGAAGAGTTCAACTACATTGGCCTTATTTCCCAAGGAGAAGCCAAACAACCCGTGTAGAGTCCCAGCATGATGCTGGGGGTCAAGACACCACTCAGGAAAATTCTTCAGTGTCTTCTCTGTTCCTTCCCTCTGTCCCCTGGACAGCATCAAACTTCTTCCCTGGGCTGGGGCCTCATTCACTGGGGCTGCTCACTGTTCACTGCCAAGAAGGAGAGGGGACGGAGAGGCTCCTGCCATGTCCCCATGCTCACGAGCTGCACTGTGCGTATTAAACCAGTTTGATATAGAGGTTTAGAAATAGTGACTAAAACCTCATCTTCTGCAGAAAGATGTCTTACCACCTGGTACAGTTCGCTTGCTCCCAGACATCCGTGCAGCCTGCTGGAAACAGTCCACACTCCACTCCAGACCCAGGCAGGGAGAGAAGTCACAAGCGAACAGTTAAATGTATATTGTCTTGACTACCGAGAGACTCCAGTATGCAAGCAAACATGTGGGTGGCTTTCTGTAATTTACAAAGGGCTTTCATGCATGTCATTGCATGTGAGTCTCCTGCTATCCTGTGAAGTAAGTAGGGCCAGACACTTTGTGAATTTCCTACAATGCTTATTTCGTCTGTTTGCCCTCTTCTCCCACCTCCTGGACTTCTTGCCAACTGGATTCTGTGATGGTTCAGCCAATGGGAGCACTGTCAAGCAATTGGAGGGTAGAGGAAGGGGAAGCAGGATACTTTACCCCATCTGCCTCTGCTCAGGCTGGTCCCAGTTCCTAATGGGTGGCCTTGGCTCCTGAATTCGGGCAATACCACCTATGTCCTTTGTGCCTCTCACCCTGGACAGGCTGTCCACTGTTGCTAACCTTTGGGCTGTCTCACTCTCCCCTTTTAGACTAGCTGCATGGGCTCTGTTTTCCTTAGTGCAGCCTGGATGATACATTCCCAGAAATGAGGAAACCAGGCCTCTAGATTGGTTAATTAATTTGCCCAGGGAAACACAGCTACTGAATACCGTGTCCTTAGTACAAAATAAGTCATTGAACTTCCAGAATGCTGCCCTTTCCCCTACCCATGTCAGAACAAAGAAAACAAGTATCCAAATGTATATCAATCTAGGGAGCCCAGGGAGCCAGGCACAGACAGAGCAGGGGAGCACAGAGGAGGGAGAACGTGTTTGCCACCGGGAGCCCCAGTGAAGGCTTTGTGGAGAGGTGGCATGCAGCCAGGTAGGACGGGACTGTCCTGAAACTGGTATGAAGGAGATAGCATTTCTCAAATGGCAAAGGAGGGTCAAGTGTAGGATCACTCACCTTTCAAAGCACCTAGGGGTGCTGCCCTGCATTTGTACCTCTGCCTCTGTCCTTGCGGCTTCCGAGATTCTCGTCCTCTCTCCCTTGGACCACAGCGGCAGCCTCCTTGCTGGTCTGCACGCCCACTCTCCACCCAGCTGTTGGGAGTCATCTCTAAAAACACACATCCCACCAAACCCTTCTGTCTAGAACCTTTGACAACTCCTTGTTGCTTATAGAATAGGTCCCAGCCTCCAAGTCCCAGATCCAAGGGCCTTGGCAGTGTGGCTCTCCTGCCCGCATGCAGCCTGCTGTTTGGCCACACTCATATTTAAGTTTTATCAACATCATGTCATCCTGCATTCACGGTCAGTTCTTACACTCTAGGAGCCCACAGCCTGGTGTGCGAGAACTTGTCTTCCATATTCACAGCATCAAGCAACTGGTGCATAATAAACACTTGTGAAATTTTTGCTGAATTGAAATTAATTCAGTTTCATCCTCCCTTTCCATCTCCTGACTCCCCTTACTCCCTTCCTGAATTCCCCGTACGTATTAGTCCGTTTAGTGTTGCTTATAACAAAATATCTGAAACTGGGTGATTTATAAAGAAAATGAAATTTATTGCTTACAGTTTCTGAGGCTGGGAAGTCCAAAGTCCATTTGGTGGTGGCAACAGTGACCAGGGGTCTCACATTGCAAGATGGTAGAAGCAGAGAGAGCAGAGAGACAGACTCTCCTCTTCTTTTAAAGCCCTCCAACCATGCCCCTGACCATCACTTTTAATCCATTCTCTACTGCATGGTCCTACAATCCAATCACCTCTTCAAGGCTCCACCTTTCAATTACCATAATAGGATTTCCCACCCTCTTAACAGCCACAGTGGGGGCTAAGTTTCTAATACAGAAAACTTGGGGAACACAATTCAAGCTTCAATGAGTCTTGGGGGGACATAATTCAGTCCACTACACCTTATTATAGGTAAAAAATGTCTGTCCCTTTCAGACTGTGCTAGACTCTCTCAGGTCACAGGTGACATTACTGCAACTTTATTTTGGGTTGTACTCCTCATACAACAAACAGTACATCATCAGAGTTAAATACAGCTATGCAGGTAAATAATAGCAGGAAAGAACTGAATTTGAAGAAAATTCAGAAATGAAAAGACTGTTTTTGACTGCGATGTGTGGAGATGGCAGAGAGGGTAAGACAGACATATGAAGCGGGGACATGTTGTAGGAAACAGAACTAGCAAGACTCAGGTTGAGGCTGCTGCTGTGACAAGCACTCTCAGCCAGCCCGTGGCCTCCTGGTGCATGCTCCTTCCTCTCCCCAAACTCATGTGGAGGCTCATGTGAAGGTCGCTTCCTCTCCACATCAGCTAGACTTCACCTTGGAGAGAAACTTTTTTCCACAGCTGTGTTCCTTCTCCAGATTGAGTTGTAGTTGTACCTTTAATGACAATTAGATTTATAGATGCATTGGTCAGAGTTTTAGGTCTTGTCCATATGTATTTATGTGCATGATTATTAACGAGCTCCCCAAGCTCAGAGCCCCTTTGGGGGTTATCCCGTCCTTCTCCTCTTGGCATGCATGGCTCCTGTCCTTTGAGACCACTTTCAAAGTCCAGTATGATTGTCTGTTTGTTACAGAGAGGATTACATAGCACCATAGTGAAAAGTGTAGACTCTGAAAACAGACTGCTTGGGCTCCAGTCCCAGCTCTGCTGGACGGTGCTCTATGAGCTTAGATAAGGTGCTAAGTGTGAGTTTCCTCATCAGCAAAAGTGGAAATAATGACAGATACTCCCTCGTGGGCCCACTGTGAGGATTCAATGAGCTAATACATATAAAGTGCTAAGAACAGTACCTAACACAGAATAAGCAGCATCAATATTTGCCCTTATTGTCGTTATTATGTTTCATCTGCAGATAGCCTGTATTCCTCTCATCCTCTCATCTTGAGGACCAGGGACAGGGATCCTTTTACTTTGTCATATTATAAAGCCTCATGTGTAAGGCTCTGTCTACAAAGGGAGCTCAGTGAAGATCAACTGTTATCCTTGCAGAATGTCTTTAAGGGGTGTTTGCCCAGCAGCTCATCAGGTCAGTTTGAGGGAAACCAGAACCCCTGTACGCAGCTTGAGTCCTCTTCCTTCTGGGCTGACTTCTCTGTCCTAAAAGCCGCAGCCAGGAGCAGTGCAGCAGCCTTGTCTAAACCATGCTTCCCTCACAAATTATCCTTTCTCCAGGAAAAAACACAATGCCTTCTAGTAGCCGGACATCTAGCTGAAGAATGGCCTGCCACTCCAGCCATAGATAGAACTATGACTGAGATGGCTTTGAGGATGGTTTTTCCCTTGGTATCGTTTTTCAGAAGACCCTGCCCATCAGCTGTCTCCACACAGACCTGTTTGTGCATCCTATAACACAACCAGTCCTACCCCTCTTTGTTCTCAGAATCCAAGCAGAAGGCCACACACACACGCATGCACACACAAACATACCACATATGCACGTTCACAGACACGCACATGAATGCACACATCTGCACACACATGCACACACATGTGAGTTGCTGCTGCTGACCTCTTGTGAGATCAAAGATAAATATGTGCCTTGTGGATAGCAGATGAGGATTCACACCGTGCATGTGTGTGTGAGTGAGAGAAAGGGAGGGAGGGAGACAGCGAGAGATGCGAACTTCTCAGTAGCTCAGAACTGAAAGGCTAATCTGTTTTGCTGACGACAAACAGCTCGAGTGGCTAGCAGTATGCACCTGGCCGCATCATCCCACCCTTTCCACCCCTCCCCCGCACCCTCCTCAGCGTTTATGATGGATCTGTAGTGTATTAAGAGGGAAAGTGTATTTGGCAGCACTGACGTCTGCTGTTTAAGTCCTGTTGCTTCATCGAACCTGGCCTCTCATAATCACAGACTCTAGAGCAGCTGTCAAGGGATGTGCGCCGTCCCTCAAGGTTAATGAGAGAAAGCTCCTCTGGACGAGTCTAGTCTATATTTGTGTGTTTTGCTGCCATGACACGATAGCTGAAATGGACCAAATTGTTTCCCAGCATGAGCCCATAGTCATATTTCCCCAGCTTTCAAACACGAGGTTCCTGGCATGTTTGGCTGGCGTGGTTTGTACGGTAAATGGGGCACCGGCTGGGTGCCAGCATGTGAGAGTTGCATGTCTGTTGCTTTTTCATCTTCAGCATGAACTCTGTGCCCTTTGGCTGTCTGGGGCAGGGCTGGGGCACCAATGCAGGTGAATTTCCCTGAGGCGTGTGTATATGGAAGGTGGGGGTGTCCTTCCACTGCCTGCGGCCACCTACATCCTCCTTCCACTCACATCCCAGGCAGCTGGAGGGCCCAGCCCTGCACACACGTGTGCTGCCTCCTTGCAAATCAAGCAAGGAGCTAATAGACTATGGACTCGGGGGTCTGGAAGACCCCAGTTCAAGACTTGGAAATGCTGCTTCTGCTTCTGAGAGGTATGACCATGGAGGAAGTACCTGTCCAATTCCCAGAGGCAGACCCTAGACAAGGATTCTGGACAAATGTTCCCAGGAGAACCAGGAAGGAGAAGGGGAAGCAGAATAGAGACAAGCAAGAAGCCAAGGAAGAGTGTGATTTTAAGTGGAGTCCCAGTCTCAGCTTGATCCCTGTAGGAAAGTCTAGGATGCAGATTACACCTTAGTGTTTATCCAACTCTAAGCAAATACTTACCCTTCCATACCAATCACTGGCCACATAAGCTCTCAAGCATTTCCCATTCTCTGCAAGTTAGGACAGAGAGTGGGGCATAGCATCTCAGCTGGCCCAAGGGAGTTTGCACAGAGAGTCACAGGTGCAGGCTATTAGAAGCAAAGGACACGGGTGGGTAGGGGTGGGCACCCAGGACCAATAGAAGAGATGCAGGGGATTGGGTGAAGCAACGATTGTATCCCATCTACCCACTAACCCCACTGAGCTTAAGGTCCCTCTGTGTGACTGGAGGGTACCAATATGTACACCAGAAAGTTGAGGTGAGACTAAAAAGTGGTCACGAATGCAAATAATCCCACACCTTGCAGGTGCACATAAATGCTAGCTTTCTTCTTTTTCTTACGCCCTTCAGGTTTCCCGCTGCCCATAGACAGTTCTACCCAGTTAAGAAACCAAATGCTCATGCTGTAATGTTAAATTAGAATATAAAATGGCATTCCTGGCATGCTCACCATTTTATTTATTTATTTTATTTTTATTTTATTTTTTTTTGTCTTTTTTCGTGACCGGCAACGGATCGCAATCCTCAGTGTTGCGCCCGTACCGGTGTAGAGGCTTAGATAATTGACTTTGGAGATCAGTCGTTATGTCCATGTGTTCTGCCCCAATATGAATATCATTAAGTAGAGACAGAAATGTACTCTTAATCTCTGAAATGTAAAGTCTGTCTTATTTCTAGAATGAAACAGAGAGAAAAGTTTTCTGCACAAGTCCAGAGGTCTTGAAAAAAGTCAAGGATGTGTTGTTTTGATTGTGAAGTTTGTGAAAATCATTTTGAAAGTTATTTTTGCAGAATTGTTACAACCGCATAAATACATCTGCAGAGTGACAAAAACTTGGCGGGAGCATGGGTGAATGTGAAGAGCTGTCTTAGGGTAGTGAAGCTGTGGGTGGATGTTTTTCATGTTTTAATTTCTTTTGTGGCATCGAATATCGTTTTAATAAAGATAAAATTGACAAAATGGTAAAAATAACATTTGAGAAACTAAACTCATGAAAAGCATATTAAAACTGACATCACTTCTCTTATCCACTTAAAAACCCAGAAATGGGGAGGGGGTGATATAAAAAGCAGAATGAACTGCTTATTATAAATAAAAATGGTCTCTTCATATTAAAGACTCAAATTATGGCCAGAAGATAACTCCATGAGATGGCAGTTTACAGAATCAATAAATCTCCAGTTTGTTTGGAAAGCCAAGTTGCCTATATGTCAAAATATGTGTTTTGTAAATTGCTTAATTTACATTTGAAAGGACCAAATCTTAATTTTTCAAGGAGCTGAGTGGAATGATTGAGAGAAACCGAAAAGAACACACACGCACTCACACACACAGCAATTTAAGCATCCTTTTTTGGTCCTTCAATATACATAATTTGAAACTGATAGCATTGGAAAAATGAAATGTTTTTCCATTAAAAAAAAGACAGCAACAACACAAGAAACTTGAGTTGCATGAAGTTCTCATTGTGGGTGAGCTTTTCTTTACTCACTGTATTAGTCCGATTCTGTTGCTTATAACAAAATACCTGGAACTGGGTAATTTATAAGAAAATGAAATTTATTGCTTACAATTTCAGAGTCTGGGAAGTCCAAAGTCCAGGGAATCTGTCTGGTGGAGGCCTTGGTAGTGGTGACAGTGACCCAGGGGTCTCATGTGGCAGAAAATAGAAAAGCAGAGAGGGACTAACCTCTCATGTGCTCTCCTTTTAAAGCCCTCAGAACCACGCCCCTGACCACCATTATTAATCCATTCACTACTGCACGGTCCTAGAATCTAATCACCTCTTCAAAGCCCCATTTTGCAATTACCATAATAGGATTTCCCACCTTCCCAACAGTCACAGTGGGGGGCAAATTTCTAATACATAAAACTTGGGGTACACAATTCAAGCTTCAATGAGTTTGGGGGGACGTTTAGTCCATAGCACTGACTCTAGGATGAGACAACAGGTTCCCCTGAAGAAACAGCACCCTGCGGAAGTGCCTGCCTCTGTTCACAGGTGCACTTGGGAAAGCACGTGGAAAGAGCTTCTGCTCCCTGGACGTTCTCTGAGGGCATCTTGCTAACAATCCAGTCGAGGTCGGTGTGGCTTCTGCTCAGAGAGTCTATCTGCCTTCCAGAACTGGGCAAAAAGCAAAGGGCAAGGGAACAGTGGTCCAGAGCCTGCCACTGCCTTGCTGGGGGAATTTCAGTGCAGTGCCTTGACCCCCGTGCCTCAATTTCTCCTTTGAAAATTAGTGTCATGAAAGCACAACAGATATTTTGAGCTCAGATGTAATGTCTTAAATTTGTGTAGGGATTTAGAATGCATAAGGTGCTTTCTTTGTTGTCACCTTGTCGTGGTGCTCCCAACTCTCATGATATTAAAGTGGACAGAGTTCAGGCGTTGGAGTCACAAAGCTAGGTGACCTTACCCAAAGGACTTATTATCTGAAGATATGAGTTTCCTGGTTGTGGTGAGCAGTAAAAAAATATAGATACATGGTGTTTGGCACACAGTAGGTGCACACAGTCAATTTCCTCCTTTCCTACCATGTAAATTGGTATGAATAGCATTTTATTATGCAGAAGGGTTTAAGGGAGATTAGATGACTAGTCTCAGGCCAGATAGGCGATAAATAACAGAGCTGAGATTAGAATGACAATCTTCCGAATCCAACCAAGCCTGTTGTTCTGCTCATTTTCTCTCCTCGCTTTTCTCTAAAATTTCTGAAAGGTTGTGCTTCATGGCAGCATGGCAAATGGAAAGCCAGTGAGGTCAAGGGAGTAGGCGGCAGGTGCCAAGCCCTCCGTGCACGACCTCTGCCAGCCCCACCCTGCCCATGGCCAAGAAGCCATGGCTGGCTTACAGCAGTTGGTGAGTCGCCCAGTCTGTTTATTGGAGCCACCTGCCCATGTGGACTTTGATGGTCCTGAGGGAGCAAACGATCCAGCTTTGTGCTCTTCCATCAAAATTGAGCAAATAAAAGAGCTTGCCTCCCTGCCAGGATGTCTTCATCACTCTCACTAGGGGCCTGAGTCCACACTTCTCCTCCTGCAGTCCAGAAAAGAGAGCGAACTGCACTGGGAAGATAGGGCAGGTGACCTGAGTAAAGGCACCTGGGGCCTGGTGGGGGCTGAGGATGCAGTTCCTGGGCCGGGCAGAGAAGGCACTTGAGATGTTCTCACACACTAGGGAGCTTGAGGACTGGAGAAGAGAGTAGGTGACTCCCCTGGCATTCCCCTTGGTTGTTCCAACAGTAAATGCATCCTTTGCTTAAACATAAATACTCGCATGTGTAGCACCAAAGTGATATTGCTGAGAAAGCTTCCATGCAGCCATCTAGAGGTGCCTCCCTAACATGGGCACACTCACTGTGCACCCCAAATGTCTCACCAGTCTTTTCTGGGCTGGTAGTTTATAAGTGGTGCTCTGATCTCCAGTCCAGGACTTTTCCCCGTGAACCACCAGCACTTCATCTAGACCCCCACACTCAGATATTCTCAACACGGCCCTTCCATCCAGTAAGTCACCTTAAAACACAATCTGCACATACATTGGCAGTCTGGTCCTGTGTGTGGCTGGACATTGACAAAATGACTTGAGAGCAAAGTCTTCTCTGTTCAGAATTCTTCTTCTACCCAACCCTCAGAACTCCTACCAGAGACCATCCAAGGCCCTGTCACCTTCAGAGAGTAAAGAGCCAGACCCACGGGGACTGACCATATTAATTATCCGAACTCCAGCAGCTAGTGCTCCTCAGCATTTGGCTCTACGGGGGTTTGGGACCTCCCTTGCAGTCTTTATGTGGCTCAGGGCCTGCATGGTCGTCATCTCCAGCCTGGCTGCCTCTTTGGACTGGCTTTGGATGTAGGGTCTCCTGATGAACCAGGTGAAGGTTTCTCCCAGTCAGAGTCCTCCCAGGGTCCTGGTCTGTTGTCCTCAGCTCCACTGCACAGCTGGGACCCCTGGCATGCTAGGTTTCCAGGCTTGACATTTTAACCAGGTGAGTCCTTCCTTTGACTTTGGGGATAAACTTTGGCTGAAACACTGTGTTCTGAAGTTCCTCTGTTGGCAGCAGAGATAGCAACCAAGGGGACCAGGAGAGTCCACTCACTCTCACTTGTTGACCTTCATGAGCATTTATGACTGAAAAGCTCATGGTCACTATGGTGGGTGTGGGAACCTGACCCCAAAGTGAGGAGGCACGAGAGGAGACAGCAGTTGTGGGTGGAGGACAGGCCTGTGTTCCCTTCATCTCCAGCCCCACCAGTGGCCTAGGTCTGACTACCCAGGGAGATGCCCCTGGTGGCTGCTGAGGTCAAGGCTCTCCTGTCACAGTGCCACCCAGGTGGTGGCTGCCACAGGTGCATGCACCAGTTGTACCCTCTCCACCTCTGCTCACTCTTCTGAAAGTGGTGACAACAAAACCCACCTGGCAGGGTGGTTGTGCCTCTCCAATGGGACAATATGGGCGAAATCCCTCTGGAAATGCCACAGTGCTGTGCAGGTGGTAGCTGTTGTAACCATGTCATTCGCTGTTTAGCTCTGGCTCCTCCAGCCCAGGCCCATGCCTCCTCTTGGATGCTGGCTAGAGAAAGACGTCCTGTTGCTACCTGACAAAAATGGATTGCTTGTGATTACGATTCGCCTCTTATTTTAGAAAGTGAAATGAATAAAATGTATGCAGGTCATGGACACTAAAGAGCCTTTTCAGATCAATTTGGGAGGAGTTGTCATCTTTGATTTATTAAGTAAAGTTGGGAGACAGGCTGCCAGGGTGCTGTCAGTCTGCTGAGGATGGATGGACCGCACAGCTGACTGCGCCGCGGCGAGTGTGCATCCCGCCCTCGGTCTTCCACATGGCGGGCATCCACTGGGAAAGCAGGACGTGCTGGAGGCAGAGATTGTCCCACCCCTGGGCACTGCCCCCTCCTGTCACCCTCCACCACTGGTCTCTTTCCCTTCTCTGCACTGCCCTCCCACAACCTGCCAGCTCTTCTCTCTCACCTCCCCAACTTTGGTCGAGTGTTTGTGATGGGACAGCATCCCTGGGTTTTCCAAGCCTGTGTACTACACCTGACTGGTTACCTGTCCGGAGGGTCGAGTGAGACATGTCTGAGCTGGCTGCACACTCACTAGCTATCAGCATCCAATCACTGGTTTGGTACTTCGGGTTGTTGTGCAGCTGGCTAGGCTGAAAAGTCCCTGTGGGTTGAGTCTGGGCAGATCAAACCCAGAGGCAGGGCTGTGGGGTGGAGTTTCTCCCCATTAGGATGCGAGCACGCTCACCCACTCCTGCACCCCATGAAATCAATCCCTGTCGCTGTAAGCCTTTCGCAAGCACCTTTACACTTCCAAATTCCCTTTGACTTCAAGGCAGGATCAAAGCCTATCTCTAGCCCTCCATACTTGCCTTTCATGCTGATGGGACGCAGTTTGAACTGCACCAGTGGGTTCTCCGTTTGTGTTTTTTCATGTTTTCGTCTCGCTCAGAGACCATACCTCCCTCCCAGAGAGCTGCTCTGATCACGCAGGATATTGTCCTGAAGGGCAGCGGGGACAAGGGCACTGCTGTACAGAAGCGTGGGCCAGCCCCTCGGCTTGACTAGAGATTGTGTGCAGTTAGGCAGGGAGTCCCAGGATCAGATGAACTGAGAACTCTCAAGTTCTTTCACCAAGTGAAGGCCTTGCATTTGCAGAAAGAAAAAAATCTGTGATGCTGGGTCCTTCTGAACGTGACCCACATTCTCTCTGGATGGAGAGGCCAGCTCTCCATCTGACTGAGAGGACGTCATATTGAGTCAGACTCATGGCCAGTCCGGTGTTCTGCCTGTCAGGACAGGGATACGGGCCTTTGGCAGGTGGTAGTGCACTTTCTGAGAATAAACATATGTCCTCATCACCAATAGTAATAACTCGGCCATCACGGCCCCTGCCTGTGGCCCCATCATCTCTGTGCCACCTCTAGTGGGAAGGTCCCTTGTTGTATAAACTGTCACATGCAGGCCAAAGCCAGGGCAGAGCATGGAGCCCTGCAGATCTTCTGCCTAAACAGGAGGGACCACCCATCCCACACTAGTACTGTGTTACCAGGATTAGATCCCCAGTGAAGGTGACCCATGGAAGGATATTAGGGGACTTAGTCTGAAAAAGAAGAGGGTAAGCCCTGATCTAATCATGGCCTTCCAGTGGACAAGTGCTTAATAAGGAAGGAAGGGGCCACATGCTGGCCCTCTCCACTGCGAAGTTTAGACTTGATATAAGGGGCAGTTTTACATGGCTAAGAGAGTTAAGTCCTAAAGCAAGTTCATAGAAGTTTCTTAGAAGTTCATGCACAGACGATTGAGCAGAAGAATCCATGTGGCAAGGGCAGACTAGATATCATGGGCCGGACGTGCTGTCTCAGTCCACAGTCCTGACACGGAGCCTGGACACAGTTCCTGACGTAGCCAACCCTCCAGACAGCAGCGCCATCAAGGCAGGCTCGGCAGCTCCCCTCCCGTCCCGCTGCCTCCTCCTGAAGGTGCTCTCTTCTCTCCTCTGTCTTGCGTCTTCCCTGCTGCAGAGCTCAGAGGCACCTAGACACACCCGGCCACTCCTCACCTGCCCCATCCTCACCTGGCTTGGAGCCTGCCCTGGGGCTGATCAGGAGCTGGGGAAATTGGGGAGGAAGGGTTGCTCCCTGTGACTGCTTCTGTTCCTCCTTACTTCACCGCAAAGTCCTGCCTTGACCAGATGTGCCTTGTCTTTTCCTGCAGGACGCGAGTAGAAAAAAGACAACTGTTGGCCATTTAAACAAAAGAGTTAGACCTTTTGGACCAGTTGAGAGACACTCAGGAAGGCCACTGTCAATGAGGGTAAAAAAGGAAGCCTGGGCACTGAGCATTGCTCTGAGACACACAGATGACACTGCAGGGTACGTGGGAACGAATAAATCTCAGGTTTGTTGCTGAAATTAATTGCAATGCAATGGATATAACTTTCTTCCAATAAACAAACATTTGTCAAACACCTATGGCACCTGGGAATATAAGATCAATAAGATAGGACCTCTGCCTTTGAGAGCCCAGCCATCTAGCAGGCCAGACTGACATGTAAACAAATAATGAATTAAGGCAATCTTATGAGTGCCATAGGGAGATTTACTTAATAGGCTGAAGACACCAGAGGATAGATTCATTTCTGAATGCCCCTTAACATGCCTGACATGGTGCTAGGTGCTGGGGACATGTGATGAAGAGGCAGACACTGGCCTTGATCTACCAGGGCTGCCTGTCAGTGAACACACCTCACTCTGCCTGGGGAGCTCAGCCAAGACTCCAGGCCAGAGAGGACCTGAGTCTTGAAGGAAGAGAGCTTTAGTTGTTCCACAGATAGACAAAGGAGATGAGGGCTCTCTAGGCAGAAGGAACAGAATATTCCAAGAGCACAGAGGTTTAAAAGCTGGGCCTTTTATTATTTCGTAACCTCAGCCCCACCTGCCCTTCCAACTCAGATTATCGGATTCTACACAAAATGGAAAATAAGACTACATAACAGAGGCGTGGCCTGAAAACATTAACTGACATTCTTAGGCTTGACCTTGGACGCTGGAATGTTCTTGAAAATTTAGATTAGGATGAGGCGATCCACACGTATCTGTGAGATTTCTACAAAAGTCATGCATAGACTGATAAGAAACTAGTCTGGATTTCAGTAAGTTCTAGAGTTGCAATTTGTGTGAGTTGCCTCTTTCCACTAAAATAAACATAAAAATAGTGGCTTGCTCCACAAACCCTGCGTCTCAAGAATTGAGTGAAAAGGCAGCCATTACCAGTGTCGGTAGACACCCATATAATTTAATCTCCGTAATGGATTTTATTTTTTAATGTATTGCTCTTCCAAGGCAGATTTCTCAATGCTGTGTCCCTAGTGAGGAGTCGATTTTGTTGCTCCAGCTGCGTGCACTTCCCCTCCTGAAATCGAGCATATAGAGCGTGCTCTGTAGGAAACACAGCAGGAAGAGGATTCATCCTCGTCCACTTAAATATTCATGACAACTTGCCTTTTGGTTCAAAAAGACACTTGTTTATTTAGATAAGATTTAATTTATTCATAATTTACCTAAATTTGCAGGAGCGTGCATGTACATTTTAGCGTATAAGTAGCATAATACATAAAACATCACTGAAGCATGCAAATTGTACAGTGACAGCAGTGGAACCCGCCTGGATGTTTTAGGGAGATAACACGTTTCCACCAGAGCAAAGACCTTAACACAACGGCCTGGGAGTGTTTGCTTGTAATACGCTGGCTCAGCATTATCTTATTACCCAAGGCACACTTCTCACTAGAGACAGAACGTATATAATATAAAGTGATGCTGAAGAACAGCTTTCTGGAACCAGTGTTGTATTCTCTCCTCTTCTCCCTGCTTAGGAGTCACTTCATTTATTACACATTCAACCCCTTCCCATCCTCTAGCGCTCCCCAAACAGAACGAAACTTTTCAACGCCCTCTACATTCCCAGAGTTGATTAATGACAACCTTAATCAACTTCCACGTTCATTGTCCACGTTGCATGTAGAGACTACTCAAGACCACTTCAGCAGCCTTAAAGGGCAACTTATCTTTTTCTCCCCAGACAGAGGGGTGCCCCATTCACCCCTCTGTTACAGCTCCTGACCCTGACCCTGGTATATTATATGTAATTAGTAACTGCTGATAATCTTGAACATGATTTTTAGCAGCGTATGGAAATTCTTAGACATAGAGACAAAAAATAACTTTCCGTGAAAGTTGTTTCCAAGAAAAACTGTCTCATGGCTTATCGCAGGCTATGAGCTGACGTGTTCTTCACCCTGACCCTTACGAAAGAGAAAGCCAAGTCCACCCACAGAGCTGGCTGAGGGTCTGCCTCTTTCTTCTGGGCATGCAGGGTCTCTCCAGCCCGAGCACCAGTGAAAGGCTTTGGAGCAGGACTGTGAGAGACACAACCTGAAGAGAGCATAGGAAGATTTAAAGGAAGGGGATTTGTTTGGAGTCTTTGCTACCTAAAGGCATTAAAACTTTATAATGCCAAACAAGTCCTGTTTTTCTTTATTTATGGATCATATATTTCCCCTCTTTATTACTGCCATATATTTTTCCAACCTGACAGCTGATAACACTGAAAATTCACTGCTAGCAAAAAAATTCCATTTACCTCCCTCCAAGGTAATAATTTTAGAATTACAGAAAGAAAAAATACACATACATATATATGCAAAAATATCCATACTTATTTTTAGCTCCTGAACCCATATTCCACTCTGAATATGGATTTGGGTTTTAGAATCACATTTTGATCAGAGTTCAGGGGGATTCTTTAAAAAGTATAACCCTCAACATCCTTTCTTACCTGTTAACTATTAACTTGGAGAAGAAATATCAAAGCAGGTCATCTTGGTTTTCCCAGAGTTGGAGCAATTTAATTTCAATTTGTCAAATGCGGCACTATGGCAGAGATTTATTTTTCCCCTTGATTTATTAGAAGTGTTCCAAAAGGGGCAGTCTGTCACTTGGGTTATTTCATCCAATCTTCTTCTTAAAGTTTCCCTACCTTTGGCTTGCTATCCAAATCCACAGGAAGGGGAAAAACAACTTAAGAGATAAAAACCACAAGGGGGAAAAAGAAAGAGAGAAATCAATGTGTTTTAAACATGATGGCAAGATGGGTCGTTTAAATTGCTTCTGCGCATTGATTTAAAGCATGCCCAGTAGAAACCTCTATTATATTAACAATCGTTTCCCTTCATTTCAATCATTGTAGTTGCTGTATCTTATTACCTTTCAGATAGATGATGTCCAAATATAATGTTGAGTAAGATTTTTTTTATCATTATGATCTATTAGAGGAATGACGGGCAATGACTTAGAGGTCTGGAGACAGGATTAGTAACATAAATAATGTGAATTCCAAATAACCTAAGATAGTGATAAATCAGCTGAGCATTTAACTACAGATTAGATCCTAGATGTATTTCTGTTAATGACAGTTCTTTTGGGCTTCAGGAGTGTAGGGAGATAGGATGTATTCCTGGCCATAGACTGCAATGTTGCTAGAAATGAACAGCAAGTTGCTGTCCCAGGTGAAATAAACAAAGCTTCCAGTGTGAGAGGTGGTGTTGTGTTTTGACAAAATCACCTTTAATCCCAGTGGTTTGTCATTGAGATACCATTGCCAGACCACTGACATCTTTTTTAAGATTACTTTTATTTAGCCTACTTGTGCTTCAGTTTAGAGGAAATGGAGCCGTTATCTCCCGTGTTGCTTTGATACTCTCGCAGCAGAGTGAGTCCCTTGATGATGGCTGGGATTGGAAAGGGTAGGAAGGGGAGTTCTTTCAAATCTGGAGCCATGTCCTAGACAAGATCCGATCCCCTTATAATTATTATGGAAGTAATCTCATGACAGAGAATCCAACTGACCAATTCATGGGGCTTCTATTCCCACTCTGAGTCTATAAACATCCTTATATTAACAGGCTCACAGTTTTAGATTCAGGGTTTTGAAATATTATCTGAGCTGTATTTGAAAGTTTTCTTTTTTGTACTCAAGGAGAAAGAAAGGGAATTAATATTTGTTGAATATCTAGTAGCTATCAGACACTGAGCAAGTATTTTCACATGTGTTATCTCCCTCAGGCTTATGAGGCTGGTTATATTAAACCCATTTCACAGTTGAATAAACTGGGTTGTAGACAAAATTGTCATTCACCTAAGGCTACACACTTGTTAAAGACTGAGATTGGATTTGAACTCAATTGGCATTTTACTCCAAAACTTCTGTTTTTCTCTGCACAACACTACTCTAAAGCTGTAGTTTTGTTCATTCATTCAACCAAAAAATACTTACTGAATACTTTCTATGGGTCAGGTTCATCAATGTCTGAAGGGGGCTGAGAATATCAAAGCAAGGACCACACTGCCCCTGCCATTAGGGTCTTGGGTATTGACAGGGGGCAGCTCTTCTCTGTTAGAAGAGCTACAGCAGAGGTGTGTGTAGGGTGTCAAAAGAACATATGTGAGGTCTCTGTCAGGTTCATCAATGTCTGAAGGGGGCTGAGAATATCAAAGCAAGGACCACACTGACCCTGCCATTAGGGTCTTGGGTATTGACAGGGGGCAGCACACAGACAAATATGCTGTTCTGTTAGAAGAGCTACAGCAGAGGTGTGTGTAGGGTGTCAAAAGAACATATGTGAGGTCTCCGTGACCCCCAGCTTCGGGAACCCTACAATGAATCTTACCATGAAACACTTGCATGCTTTACCTCCCGTATGATGTCCATCTCGTACACCAGGAAGTCCTAACTTATGCTGACTCATTCTGCAATAAGGAGGTCAAGGAAAAACTTTTTTTTTCCTTTTTGTCTTTTTTTGTGTCCGGCAACAGATTGCAACCCTCAGTGTCATGCCCGTACCGGACCGGGACCGGCAACGATGCTGACTCATTCTGCAATAAGGAGGTCAAGGAAAAATCTCTGAATTTTTTCTCAGAAAAGGAAGTTATACACACAAAGAAAAAGTTGGCCTTCTTGTTACCGTATTCTTTCATTCAGTGAAAAAGAAAAAGAACTCCGTCTTCTAGGAGTGTCAAACAGGCATCTCTAACCAGATTGTCAATACAGTAAAGACTTTTTGAACAGTTCGGTTTAACTTAAGTTCAGGTACTCTGTCCATCTTTCTTCTGTCTGCTTGGCTTCGATCCTTATCCTATCCTTAGAGTCTTGGTAGGGAGAACAAAAGCTATTTATCAAGGCTTTGTTGGAGTCAGGATTTATACCACACAAGAACCTTAAAGATATCTGATTTAATAGTTAGCCTGTGGCACCGTTATTCTCTCCCTAACAAACTCCCATTAATCCTTGTGTGAGTCAGACCAATGTACAGCTAGAGGGAACAGTCCCCACAAGAGACCACCTCACTTTTGACATCAACTGCAAGTTCAGGAGGGCTCCCAAAACCACCCTCAAGTTCGATAATTTAATAGAAGGAATCACAGAACTCACCGAAAGCTATTATAGTCACAGTTAATACTTATTACAGGGGAAGGATCAAAGTCAACCAAAGGAAGAAGAGCAAGGGAAGAGTCTAGAGAAATACAGAACACAGAGCCTCAGTTGTCCTCCTCCCATAGAGTCCAGGCATGCTACTTTCCTGTTATCAGTGTGTCTCAATGCACACAGAGTATTGCCAACCAGGGAGCTCACCTGAGCCTCAGTGTTCAGAGTTTTTATCGGGGCTCCATTATGGAGGCATGATTGCCCACGTGATTGATCTTAGTTTCCAGCCCACTGATGCCATGTGACACAAAGCCCCAACTCTGAATCACTGTGTTGTACTATGCAGGTGTGAACCAAGGTGCCTAGGCAAATGAAGGCACTGGAGACATTAACAAAGACACTGGCAAAGGCCAGACCTCTTTTTTTTTTTTTTTTTTTTTTTTTTTTTTGTTTTTTTGCCTGCAAAATGGAGGCCACATGCTGGGATCACAAGACCCTACAGGGTAGCTCCCAGAATTATAGGTGAACCGGCCTCTAACCACAACTTAAAATTCTGAACGTATTGCAATAGATTCGATGGTGGTGTTTTGGCGATTCTTGGTACATAATTATAAATTAGAAAAAAAAATCTTAAATGAACAGAAAACAAACTTTCTCCCAGACACTTGTACATTTGGATGGCTGCATTTGGAGGCACAGACACTGAGAGCAACAGAAGTTGCAGGAAAAGACATGGTGGACCCTAAAGGCTGCAACCAAATGTAGACTTTCAAGGGAACGAAGCCTTGGGAAGCTGCAGGGTGTTAATTCCTCCTAACAAGGCTGTAGTCATATACAGTCTGAACCTCATTTTCGGGAGGGTAAGACCAATCAGACCTGTAAAAACAATGAGCAAAGAGAAATGTGGCCTTGGGAGGATGGGGTGATCTGCATATGATTTTAAACTGGAGTTTGTTGAACAGCAGCTGAGAGCTCCGTGTGTCAGCAGCCTGCCGTCTACCTGGGGACGCGCCGGGCTCCGGGGCTAAAGGTGTGAGGCCAAACATGCTTCCCACGTGTTAGCATGTCACAGCTGTCTTCACAAAGGAATTCCAATTTGCATGTTTCAGCGTGAGGAAACACCTTCACAGCTCCCAGCCTCTGGCTGTCCAAGTGGACTGCTGCTGATATCGAAAGGGTGCTGATTGAGTGGGAGCCACAGATGAGTGGATACCGAGACACGCGTTGGTAATGCAGCAAACATCGCTCAGGGAGAGGTGATGAAATGCTTTTCTCTGTCAGCAGGGGCGTGGCCGTGCTGACCTGCAGCGGGCACACTGGTCTCAGAACCACCAGTGAATCCACTTTGCCATAAATTATTTCAACTTGAGCTTATGTGTGCTTTGTCATGTGTGGGTGTGTCTGTTTCATGCTTCTAAGGGCTCATTACCTCTGTAAATAAAATACTTAACTGAGGAAAGGAAAGGCTGGGTCCCCCATCAAAGCAAGCTCGCTTCCTTCTTGTGTGGCCTGCAGGAGGAAGGGTGGTGCTGGGGGACAAACCATTCCTGTTTGAAACAGCCAGAGCTGAGCATCTAGGAGACCCGATAAGACAACTTGAATGATCCTGTTATAAGGGTAACAGCAGTGAGACGTCTATGGACAGCCGTCACGTGCACATTTGGTTGATTTAAAAGTGGTGTGGCAGCCTGAAATGCAGGATTCTCTGCTTTGGATCGCTTCAATGCAGACCTTTAATATTATTTTAACATAGCTTGATCTGTACACTACAGTGAAGTCTACTCGAACAAATCCATGTTAAAAGGGATATGCCGTCTGTGCAGCAAATAGAAACACAAAAACAAGCATTATTGGGTCCTTGAAGAATAAGAGCACAGGAAGGAGTAGATTTTGTGTTTCCCCAGTTGCTGCATCCTGGGCCACACTGACCCTTTCAGAGTCCACATCCACTCATTAAGACATCCCGGTGTGCCAGCCCAGTACCACCCTTGAGAGCAGAGCCCTTCAACACGAAGACTGTTTAGGAGCACACATTTGCAAGAGTAATATTGAGGCACCACAAGTTTCTGTCTCGACCTGGTTCTACCATAATGAGATATAGAACTCTAGCTCCGAGTAGTTCTGAATGCAAGGAGGAGGTTGCTGCCAGTAAGTAGCATGCGGTTTAGGAGCACACATTTGCAAGAGTAATATTGAGGCACCACAAGTTTCTGTCTCGACCTGGTTCTACCATAATGAGATACAGAACTCTAGCTCCGAGTAGTTCTGAATGCAAGGAGGAGGTTGCTGCCAGTAAGTAGCATGCCCGGTGTTTGATACTTACACAACAACCCAAAAGTAAATATCACTGTCCCTGTTTTACAGGTGCAGTCAGTGAGGCCCATACAGAATAAACAATTTTCTTAAGACCAGAAAGCTAGGAGCAGTACGGGCTTCAACCTCAGTTTTGTATGGTCATGGTCCATGCTCTTAACCACTATGCAGAGGTTTAGCGTGTGTAAAATCTGGGTAAGACCAATACTCAGGGTGGTATTATTCACTTGTATGAAGGCATATATGGACATAATCTCTGCCCATAAAGCAACATTCTGGCAATTTATAATGTGATCTTGTTCCTGATTGCTGTAATGAAGGACCAGGGGTAAGAAAACGGATGGAGGCCCAGGATCCAGTCATTAGTGACATAAACAATGATGCCGCTCCTTGGCACAGGGAGTGCCCTGCTTGGGAAGAAATCATTTCAAGAGCTCTCACATTCAGCTGCTATGCTTAGTTTTGCATCCAGGCGGTTAGACAATGAATGTATTTGGCACTAACACCTTTCTAAATGCCTGCCTGTCCAATCCCTGCTCAGCTGGCTCTTAGCCACACTAAAATCGAAACATTAAGAGATGGCTGTCACCAAGCCACCTGTAGAATCCAGGGATGCAAAAGGATACGTCCCTCATTTAATTGTAAATGTGAGTTCCTTGCAGTCCAATTCAGAGGCCTATCACTTAGAAATGTTAATGCTATTTATTGTAGCATGCATGGGATAATGGCATTTCTCAACATCTGTTTTCATTTAAAATTTCCAAGTTGCCTTTGTGTTCTGTACTGTGGGAGCCACTTGGTGATGATGCTGTTCATACTTATGAAGCAGGAGAATGGAAACTGGCAAGTGGGAACCCAAACAAAATATTATTAATGAATATTTGCAGCTGCTGGTGGGACCTGGTGAGAAGCTGCCAGCGCTGGTGACAGAATTCATTTTGTAAAATGTACCTATGATAAATATCAACTAGGAGTGATTAGAAAAGGTTGTTAATTTATGAATGATTTCCAGGCAAGCCAGCAACTTGATTTCCACCAGTAAAAGGATGATTTTTTTTTCCCTTTGCAAGGCCACCCAAGGTTTAAGATCATAACATAGCCATGGTTGCCACATTCTTGACTTTTTTTTTTTTTTTGGTACCTTGAGAGGTTTACTCTGGAAGAAAAAAGAGGCAGAAATGTCTGTGTGTTTAGAGAAATGAACTGTGGAACGACTGTGCACATCTTTCAAGGCTCAGGTCAAAACTTACTTCTTCCTAACATTTTCTCTTGGCAACTCCAGCCTTCTGGAACCCTCCCTCTAAGTTCCTGTTGCAATCATGGTAAAGCTTTTCAAGTGTGTATTCCTATCTTTCTATGCATACTGCAAGCTCTTCAAGGGTATCCATTTTTACCTCTTCTCCTCCTGTGTCACCCCACTGTAGCCCCCATGCTTGGCCCCTGGCTCCTAGTAGAATCTCATTAACTATTTCTAAATATATGACTATGTGAAAGAACACATGAACAAGTAGCCTTCCCAATGCAAGGAGTCGATCTACAAGCCAGGGATTTTAAGTAACTCCAGGGCAGGTAAGAAGGTAGTTTGGGGCATGGGACCACCTCGAGGCCCTTGAAAACACATCTTGAAGGCAAATATCTACTCTGCCTCTGAGATGGATTCTCAATGTCTGTGGAATCCAGTGGATGAACCTTGGTCAAAAAGATTAACCAAGATCTTTTCAATCAACTGGGAGTGATTAGCAAAAGCTGATAATTCACAAACGGCTTACCCACGAATTGATTCCTTTACACATCTGTTTCCTTGTCTTGTGATGTTTGCTCTTTGCCTTTCATGAGATGCAGAAAAATTCTCAGCTTTGCCATTAGTGCCTGTGACACACCCTCTCGGTCCATCTCTGATTTTAGCCCAAAGTGGGCAGGACAGTTCCAAGGGTGCTCAAACTCTCCTCCTGCTTCCGTCTTACTGCTTTCCACCTCGGAGACTTTGCCAACACCACGTATGTGCCCCAGCCTGCATACAAGTCAGGCAGGTAGACCCTCCAGCCTCCTGTCTTTCAAAGGTAAATCTAGGAGGCATCTGTACACTTCCTAGGAGGTCCAGGGAAATCACAGCAGTGGCCTCAATAACGTCTCTCCTACTGGCTTTTCCTCTTTCCCCATCTCACTGTCACTTCTCCTACAGATCTGCTTCCTGGAATCACCTCCCAATCTACCCCTGCCCTCAAGTCCTG
>NW_007733648.1:5783-6002 GCF_000696425.1 Galeopterus variegatus | reverse complement strand
AAAAAAAAGTCTAGCTAATGATTGGCTACATGGTGACATGAGGGGTGGGGGATCAGGTCGGTAATCATAATGAGGACATGGATCATATCTCTAGGACAGGTAATTCATTCATTCTCCATTCATTCATTCTTCCAACAGTTATTGAGCATCTCCATTGTGCCAGGCACACAACGGTGTCGGGGATATGAAGGGGTTGAAAACGAGGCAGGGTTCTGCCCC
>NW_007733648.1:0-560 GCF_000696425.1 Galeopterus variegatus | reverse complement strand
AGAAAAATGCAGATGAACTAAAGGCAGCTTAGGTGGGGGGCACCCCAATAACAGACCAAGGAAAGCGCCTGTCCCCACAATAATCCTAATAGACTGACAGGGGAGGGTGATCCCCACTAACCTGCCTCATTTTCAACACAAAGAAGAAAGCAGAAAGTCTTTCCTCCTCAGGAGAGACTCCAGGATCAGAAATTAAATGTCCTCATTAAAAACATTTTGTTTTGGTGAGAGCACTTTAGGCATCATGATAGATTCCTGTTTGTTGTCTTACGGCTTCATTTCTAGAGGCTGGTAGAAATGGTGGCCTCAGGTTGACACCCCATAGGCTTCCACCCTGCAGAGGACCGGAACACATGATGTTGGAAGAGCGCCAGCTTCTGTAGCAAGTGATGGCTCCCAACACCTCCAACACATTATTTCCTAGAACATCTGAGTCTTGGAAGTTCAAAGCAGAAATAACGTTTGAAAAAATTGGAGAAGATTCAGAGGAGAGAAAGACTGATGATCCAAAGGCCTGCGGGGAAAAGGGGCCTATTTAATAAACAGCAATTTAAAAAAAA
>NW_007733647.1:95480-106763 GCF_000696425.1 Galeopterus variegatus | reverse complement strand
GTACAGTATGAGGGTTGAGAAACACTATTCCAGGTGAATTCTTATGAAAATCAATTTGGGGCAAATTGGCTATTCTGGGACTGGGTCATTTGGAGGACTGGCCCACTTCATCCTGAAGGATCAATAGTAGATCATGGCCTCAGTCTGTCTAAGCACTCCTGAGTGAAATCATACACACCCTACGGTTATAACAGAGAAAGAAACACTTAATCTAACATTTCCTGGTTACCCTTTGGTTGGAGGAGAGGGGAGTATGTCTGATGATGAGCCACTGAATTAGCACATCTGAATGAACTGAGATGTTACAAGAGACAAAGGCAGAGAAGCTGGGTTATCTGTTATTCCTTAAAAATTTCTTTCTCTCCTTTACTCCTCCTCCTTCATCCACTACTACAACAGACACCTAAGGAGTTCCTACCATAGCACTTAGAACACAAACTGAAAATAATAGGACAATTCACAAATGCCTTACTCATTAGATGGAAATTCACTGGGGGAGGGAGGAGACGAGGCGGGGGGTGGGGGGAAAGAGGACCTATTCAGATACCTCTGGAAGAAGCCTGGTACTCACAGTTAAGTCATTCTTTCATAGTCTAATAATGCAAACGTATACTTCTAAATTGAAACATCACATTTCAGAGGCAGAAATATCACCTTGGAGAGCAAATAGATGTTTAACATTTTTTCTGACTCAATTAACATTACCTGGTACCGAATACAAGCCAAAGCCATGCAAGTGCTTCCACTGACACGATCTCATTTATGACATGATGCTGTAGTTGGAAGAGCTTTGTGTCAATTTTCTTGTCGTGGGGACCTCTTGTAATCATCTGCTATAGAAGCTTTATGACACTAGAATCTTATTCTGTGTATTCATATCTGGTGTTTTTCTGTTTGTTTGTTTTGTTGTGTTTTGGGGGGAATGGCTAGCTGGTAAAGGGATGGAACCCTGGACCTGGTGTTACTAGCACCAGGCTCTAATCAACTGAGCTAACTGGCCAGCCCCTCATATCTGTTTTTATGGCTTCCTGTTTGGTAAGATGGCTTATAGGAGGCTAAGTTTTTGGTCAGAAAACCTGTTCCCCTTCACAATGTTGTTCTCTTAGAAAAACAAAACTGTCTTACAATAAATCACTTTGTGGTACTGTTTCCAGGAATATGCTGAGGGAGAAAGTAGGGGCTTCCCTCATGGTCCTCAAGGCAAGTCAAGATGGTCCTGAGTAATATATGCTATTACAAATCTTTTTTTTTTCTGTTCTTCCCAGCCCAACTCAAAAACTGGGCAAAAATCTCATTTTCATGGTTGAGAAAGTTTTCGATTCTATTATCTTAGTATATTATGTCAGATCCTATTTTTATAATTGATCCTTTTCAAATTCAATATATCTAAAAGATGGCATTACATACATTTAATCAATTATTTTTGTGGCTTTTCCTTCGGTTTTAATGCAAACTCCAGAATAAGAACTTCTACGAAGGTCATTTCAGTTGTGCAGAATCTGAATCAAACAGGATTCCTGTGACTATCGGCTTTAATTTGGAATAATAAATTTCCACTAAGTAATGTATTATATTTTGGAACCTTACTGGGGATTTTACTATATTTCACAGTAATACGGCTTTAAAAGATTGTAAGTTTTGATTCTGATCAAATCTAGTGCAACAGCAAGTCAAATAAGATGTTGAATGTTCTCTAGCATTTTATTCAAGGTCATTATTCACAGTACTGACAAAACTATTTAAGATTATCAAAGTCAGTGAACTTCCTCCTTTACATTTCTCCCCATCTTCAAGTTCATTAGTAGCCTTCAAATAATAGCTTGTTACAAGACGGGTTAACAATTTAGGTTACAAATTACACATTTTCATTCTAAGTCCCCTTTCAGGATAGTAGCTCAAGAGGCATAAAGGGAAATTTGCAGAGTTCATTACCTCAGGAAGTAGATTAAGGAAGAGTGAGAAATAAAATGTGGTAAGATTTCCCCCAACTGGGAGTTAAGACACCTAGTTCTGGAATGATTAATTGTATGTCCCTGCCTCTCATGTAGATATTTAATTTCTCTCGGCCTTTGAAAGCACTTGTAAAAAAAAAAAAAAAGAATATGACAATGGTATTCTCAAACATTCCTTCACACCTTTACAAAGCTATGGTTCTAAGTAAACTTGGAGTTTGCTTTTAGTCAGGACTTAACAGGTCTTCATCCTTCCAGTTAAAAATGTTCAGTCTCCTGTAAATGTCACTACCGATCCAACATCCTGCCATGACGTTCGAGACATAAGACAGGAGAAAATGTGACTGGCTTATGTAGATTCTGTTCCCATCCTCACAGCTCAACCAGTGAGCGGACCAGTCTCTATATGGGATCCGAACCCTCAACGGGAGCGCCGCCGCACTCCCAAGTGCCACACTCCGGTGGCCGGCCCAGAAAGTCTTTTTATTTACACAGATATCTACCATTTCTTTTTTTTTTTTTTCTTTTCCTTTTTTTCTTTTTTTGTGACCGGTAACACGATCGCAACCCTCAGTGTCACGCCCGTACCGCGACCAGCAATGGGATCGCAACCCTTGGTGTCGCGCCCGCACCGCGCTCAACCAGTGAGCGACCGGTCTCTATATGGGATCCGAACCCTTGGCGGGAGCGCTGCCGCACTCTACCGAGTGCGCCACCAGGCCAGCCCAGATATCTACCATTTCTGATGCACTACATTACTTCCTGAAAAATCCAGGCTACCATCACATAAGAGAGTACTTCAAAAAGTTCACAGTAAGATTCGTATTACCTTTTAATTCTATTTTTCCATGAACCTTTTGAAGTACCCTCATATTACTTCCCTACAGCTTAAAGAACTTTCTTTAGCATTTCTGGTGGTGCTGATCTACTGGCGATAAAGTTTCTTAGATTTCTTTTTAGGTAAAGATGTCTTTACCTCTATTCTTAAGGTATATTTTCACTGGATACAGATTTCTGGTTTGACAGGGATATTTCCCCTTTGAGAACTTTAAAGATTTTGCTCAACCCTCTTCTGGCCTCCACAACTTCAGATGGGAAGTCTACAATCATTTGAATCAGATACCCTGTACATAATGTGCCATTTTCATTTGACTGCTTTCAACATTTTCTCTTTTTCTTTAGTTTTTAGCAATTTGATTATAATGTGCTTTGGTGTGGCTTTCTTTAATTTATCTTATTTTGGTTTCATTGAGCTTTGTGAATCTGTAAATTTATGTTTTTCATGAAATTTGGAAAAACTGTGGCCATTATCTCTTCAATCTTTTTTCTGTTCCATTCTCTCTCTCTCTCCTTTCCTTCTGAAACATTAAACACATGTTAGACTAATTTTGTCCCATGAGTCCTAGGGTTCTGTTCATTTTGGGGGGTGGGGTGCAGCTGGCTATTATGGGGATCTGAACCCTTGACCTTGGTGTTATCTGTTCACTTTTTAAAGTCCTTTTTTTTTTTGTTTTTTGGTCAGATAATTTCTATTGATTTGTCTTAGGTTTACTGAATCTTTCCCCTATTACTTCTGTTCTGCTACACTAAATCCACACAGACAATTTTTAAATTTTCAGATATTGTATTTTTTTAGTTCTAAAATTTCTCTTTTGTTCTTTTTTATATTTTATCTTTTTCTGCCAAAATTTCCTATATTTTCATTCATTTGTACAAGAATATTTTCCTTTATATCAATTATAATAGTTGCTTTAAAATCTTCTCTAATAATTTCAACATCTGGATCTCATGGAGGGCTTCTATCCGTTTTCCCTTGAGAATGAGTCATATTTTCCAAGTTCTTTTTAAGTCAAGTAATTTTGGGTTGTATCCTGAACATTGTGAAAGTTGTGGAGACTCTGGATTTTGTTATATTCCTTTGAAACATGTTGATGTTTATTTTAAAAGGCAATTAACTTTCTTAAATTACAAACTCTGTCTTGTGCAGTATGCAACAAATCAAATCTCAGTCCACTTCTTTTATCATTAACTGGGCTGCTCTGAGTCTGTCCAATTGATGCATGGTTCAAGAGTCAGCCAGAGACTTCGGCAGACATTTACATCTGGAGCTTTCCTTGTCCGACTCTCTCCTTTCTGGTATTCCCCTCTTACTCACAGATGGCTGTAGTCACCCCAGACTCTGTCCTCTTGTTACTCAGGCAGGAAAGATAGCAATCTGTATCACAACTTCAGCTGCCCTGTGCATGCCATTAACTGCAACCTGCTCCCAGCTCAAAGCTGCAAAAACAGACAATGCATCCTACTACATTCCCCTCTTCCCAGGTGCCCACTGTTTTACAAAACCTGCCTGACCTTTTTCACTCCCCAAAACCTTCAGGTACCTGCTTTTTAATATTTTGTCTCAAGTTTATAGTTGTTATTTGTGGAAAGGTTGGTGTATTTAATGCTTACTTCATCATACTAGAAGTGGAAACCACAAATACCTTGATTACATACACACACACGCAGGTACTTCAAAAAGTACAGAAAAAAAATAATACCAATCTTTCCATGAGCTTTTGAAGTACTCTCATATATATATAAATATTAATCAAGAATGAAACTTTAAGTGCCAAGTCTTTCTGCGCCCACAGAAGTCTCATTTCATCCCACCCCTACAAGAGACACATAGGGTCTACGTACTATGGCAAATAAGCATCCTTTACTGTGCATTTCAACTTATTCTTAAGCCTTCATTCATATCTGGTCTTTGTTTCCCAAGTGCAGGATATGTATCATTGGTAAACCAGATGACTTCAAGTGGCTGAGACACAACATTAAATAGCACCGAATCACACTATGGGAAAGTTATTTTCAATTCTTTTTCAACTGTTCTGGTTCTGTCAAGGAATAAATCTCAGTTTGGTGTTAATATGCCTTTAACACCTTTCTAATAGTGGCTAATTTCCCCATTTCAACAGAGACAGCAGCTCTCATCTGAAGAATCTTCTCGAGGTAATAGCATCCAGCTAGAAATGAATATGATTATTTTGTTTTCACTCAATTTATTTTTAGAGTTGCCTTCTACTTGTAGTGATACTGTTTTATGTTTGTTATAATGACATAAAGTTTACTTTTTAAATCAAAATTCACAAAAAGTGAATTTATTTAAGAAAAAATAATAAATGACAGCATAGGTCATATACAGATAAAAATGGGAAAAAGATTTATAGTAGTTTAGACAATTCTAATTGCTATAACAAATATATCCCCATCCCAAATCTCAGTAGCTTAGCACAACAGAACTTATTTCTTGCTCATGAAAATTCCAGTAATGCCACTTGGGTGTTTCTGGTCTGTGGTAGTTTTCTGTATGTTCATTCAGGTACCAAGGATGACAAAGTCTCTGACTTCTTCAACACAGAATCCAAGATCACTTTGAGCAATACATTATACGAAGTTATACGATTTGGTTGGAGGAGAGGGGAGTATGTCTGATGATGAGCCACTGAATTAGCACATCTGAATGAACTGAGATGTTACAAGAGACAAAGGCAGAGAAGCTGGGTTATCTGTTATTCCTTAAAAATTTCTTTCTCTCCTTTACTCCTCCTCCTTCATCCACTACTACAACAGACACCTAAGGAGTTCCTACCATAGCACTTAGGGAAAAAAAAAAAAAAAAAAAAAAGAATGGCAGACAGTGTGGGAGGCTTTTATGGGCCAGGCTTAGAAGAGATGTACATCCTTCTGCTTACACTGGCTGGAACTCAGTCTATGGCCACATTTAACTGTGAGGCAGGCCAGGAAATGGGTCCAGCTCTGTGGCCAGGAGAAAGAGAGTTTTGGGTTTGGGTGAACATAAAGTTTGGGAAACTATACACTAGTTTATGCTCCTCCAAAGCAGAGGGGAAAAAGGAGCCAACATTTCTCAGAAAACTCCCTTCATTTTGTAAAGATGACTTTGGAGATTACTGTCTCTTGCCTGCCTGCCTCCCAGCCTCCAGCGTCAGGCCTCTACTGTAGACATGCAGTCCACAGAAATGTTCTCCCCACTTCAGTAGACCTCCCACACAGGAGCCTGGGTGCTCACTCCAGCTGCAAGCTGCCCAAGTCTCCTGTCCCTGGCCTGCCCTTTTCTTCCCAGCAGTTTTGTAATCACGATTTACTAATCCTGCCTCTTACCCTCTCCACAAAGCCTTTGCTTTCTGAGAGTTCAACGAGCTAATCTGAAAAGGTAACTAGTGTTAATGTTAATTGAGAGCTCTTCCTTCCTTCTCTCCAGGGAAATTAAGACCATTTTACACAGTGGCTTCCTGGGGTCCACTCTGTTGTGTTGAGTCTGTCCTAGCAACATGCAGCAAGTGCAGCTCCTGCTCGGGCCACCACAGCCCAGGGAGGAAGCCCCGTTTGGAAGAGTGAGTCTTTTCTGCGGGGATCCAGCCAACTCCACCAACCCTACTTGTGGAATATCTGGCCTGTTCTTGTTTGGCCACCCCTCATCCAAGAGAGGATGCCGGCTCTTTAATAGCAGGAAATGCCCCTTCCCAGGATCTTTCTTTGATCTCCACAGATCACAGAGGACAGATCACAGGATCTGAGTACTATATATACTAGGATTGGGCTCAGTAAATGTTACTGAACTGAAATCAAATTACTGACTCAGTGCCACTGAGACATTAGCAGTCATTTAATTTGTGTTCTATGGACTCTTTAAGAACAATATATTTTTACACAATCAGGAAGAGTAAGTGTCAAATCTATGGTCATTCCCCAAAAGCTGCAATTAAAGTGTCTACTCCTCACACTTTGTCAGAGCACAGTAGAAGATACCCATGGACTCAAGCCTTCGCTCAACCGTGACCTGTGCTTGACCTCTGCTATTTTAAATTCCTGCACTGTTGGCAGAAACACGTGAGGAGATATTAATCTCTATAAATATGTGTCAGGAGAGAGGCAGCCCCTGCCTGCAATGAACTGGTGTTTGCCATGAGTGCATCAATAAAACGCTAGACTAGTAGAAAAGGTTTCTGATACTTAATCCTAAACCCACCCTCTGCACACTCACACCTTTTTTAAAAAATATGCTGAGCACCTAGATTCAAGGAGAGTCTGGAGGGGAGACAGAAACAAATAAGGAAAGTTTTGGTCTGTAGGTACACAGCTTTTAAGAACAACTCCATCTAAGTGGTCTCTACAGCTGCCCTTTCCTGTTTCCACAGAGTTTGGATTCTGGAGCCAGACTTCAGAGGTTTGAATCCCAATTCACCACTTTCTAGTTATGAGATTTGGGGAAAGTTACTTCATATGATGTTTAGGACTTGCTTTAAAGCTCTCTAACCCACAAATAAAAGGGGGTGGTGACAAAGTAGCTGAAACAAGAAGGGCAAAATATTGATGATTATTGGAGATGGGGAAGGTACAAGTCATTTTGTTCTATCTATTTTCATGTTTGTTTGAAATTTTCCACAATAGGGGCCGGCCCGGTGGCGCACTGCTATAGTGCGCCGCTTGGGAAGCGCGGCGGCGCTCCCGCCTGAGGGTTCGGATCCCACATACAGACCGGTTCCCGCTCACTGGCTGAGCGAGGCGCAGAAGCAACACCAAGGGTTGCGATCCCATAGAGACCGGTTCCCGCTCACTGGCTGAGCGAGGCGCGGAAGCAACGCCGAGGGTTGCGATCCCATAACCGGTCCTGGTCCGGTACGGGGGCAACACTGAGGGTTGCGATCCGTTGCCGGACACAGAAAAAGACAAAAAGGAAATTTTCCACAATAAATTAAGTGACACCTTATAATTACCTAGAACACAAGCAGTTTTCTAAGCCCTCCCTTCACAAAACAACTTTCTCCTCTATTCCAGAGGTAAGTGGTACAAAATATATTGGGAATTCTATCCTTATTTTCAACCATGCAGAACAATTTCTTTTAGGTTTCCTTATTCTCGTATGTTAATAATACAACTTTATTATTAACTTTATTTTTAAAGAACATTAAAAATAAAGAACTTTATTTTTTTTTCCTTCTACCTCCAGCTGTTCAAACCTAGTCAGATATCAAATTCCCTGATGTGCATTTCACTGCAGTCCTTGCCTCTTACAGGCCAGTCAAGATCCTAGGTTTCTCGACTCAGCTGTAATATGGTGTCATTCTCAGTGTTTGTTTGGAGATTCCAGTCCCTCAATACCTCCCCTTTCCAAACTGGGAGAGATTGGAGGTGGGAAGAGGAGAAGACAGGAAGAGAAGGAATATACTGAATTCCCTTCCAAGCACCAACACAACTCTGCTTTTCTCCCAGCAGACTCTTCAAACCACAGATGCAGCACCCACAGCGAGAGGAGACAAATAAGGCGACATGTAGGGCTCAATTATATATGTTTATTTTGCATCCCCCACCCCCATTTTCACATGTCAGTAATGCACGAAGAGATGGCTTATTGCTGGAGCTCAAACAGTGCCAATATAAACTGCCGGTTTCCCAAGTTATATTAATATAACTAACTTATATTAATCTCTTATCATTTATGACAATCCCTGTCAGAGCTGCATGTGATAATGTCAAAATGTATAGATTGGGGAAAGGTTGTTTAAAAAGCTTTCCCCCAAATTCTCAATTTATAATTATATCCCAACAAAATACTGATGTCTCTTTTATTACTGATAGATCATATAAAATTTGGAGACTGTTTCCTTCCGTGTCTTTGAGAAAAATTAAACTCTGTATATAATTTTATTTCTTCTTTCATGTCCTCATCGAATAACTTATCCTGGATCTGTTATTTTAAAGTATTCTAAGTAAAAAAAAAATGAAGTCAATTTGAATTTTACATTAAAAATTTAATAATCATACCAAAGTAAAAGTTAGAAGTATATTTAAAACCAGTTAATATCAGCATCAGAGTAAGAGAAAGTATATAATGACAGTTCTAATTATTACATTTTCTTGTTTTGCACTTCAAAAGAGCAGCAATTAAATCTCTACTTAGACTTATGTGGAGAGTAAAATCTTCTGCACCTGCAATACCGACACCATTTCATTCCCTCTGACTGCAGAGGGGTTGAGCTCCTTACACTATAGACCTCGGGTCAGAATAGTGGACACAAACTGTTTCAAAAATAGCACAGTGTCTCTGAACATTTAGGTTTGTGTTCCAACTACCACGTGATGTCCATTCAATACGAACAAGTACAAAATGATCCTCCTAGACCCTGCCAAAATCAATAAGACTAAAGCGTATGTTGGTTTCCATCTAAGTAGTGCCCCTGGATCAACTGTAGATTCTGAGATCTGGAAAGTCATCATCACCACCTCGTTCTTAGGCAAGTCCCTTCCTCTGAACCTCTAATTCTTTGTCTCTTTCTAAGGGCAATTACTGTGAAAGCATTATGTAAAATGTAAAGCATTCAGAGACAGAACTTTATTTTGTCAAACCCACTTGTAAAAATACTGAGCCAGGCTGATAGGTTGACTTTGGGGAAATGCGCGCGCCTATGGCAAAGACAGTGATGCTCACTAAATATTCCATCTGTTCCCACACGTTTCCCAGCCCCTTGCCATGAGGATGTGCCGTGTGACAGTTCTGACCAATAAGTTGTGGGCAGAAGTGACTTATGCCCCTTTTAGGCCAAAGTGTGGAAAAGCTGGCACGTTGTATTCTGGCCATGTCTTTTCTACTCAGGGTGAGCCAAGGGAGCCATGAGCTGCAGATGTTACAGCTACAGGGTGGTAAAGTTGCTGTCATCAGCCTGGGTTGCTGAAGGACCGTGTGGGGTACACCACCCCTGCCAACTCCTGCAGGATATGTACAGTGAACAGAAAACAAACCTGTGTGTGTGTGAGGCCACCGGAAGATGGGGTCATTTGTTCCTGTGACACGTCTATCCTATCCCAAATAACGTAATGTCCAAAGTCAAAAACCTTAAAATTTTCATCCAACCAACTTCACAAAATGCTGGATGCCTTATTCCTGCAAACTCCCTCCCATACTGGCAGATGAGAAGAGGGCACTGTGCAGGGAAGGGCTCTACCCTGGCACCCTAGGACCGTGCACATCTTCACATAGGCATGGAGGCAAAGCTTAACTAGGGTCTGACCTGAGTCCTTGCAGGCTGCCCTGCAGTCCTCCTGAAATGAAGGGAGAGAAGCAGCCTTCTGGGGAGTTGCCGTAAGGCAGTCTCTCACCTCCCTCCCAATCCTATGGGAGACTGCCACAAGACCGTGTCCCACTATCTATCTTCCTCCTTTAAGTTGACACAGGACTTTCCCTCTCGCCCCTCCTTCCCCTTGGGGCACAGCAGCAGACTTCTGTGTCTATGAAACTACTGGCTGTAATTCAGAAGTGGCTCCTCTGGGGCACGGTGACCCACCTCTTGTGCCACCTGTCATCTGGCCTCTCCAGTTCGTTGTCATCCTGTGTGGGTGAGGAGCTGATGCCATGGCAATCTTGCTTTTGATGTCTGTGTAACTAATACATCTCTGACTTCACCTTGGCTTGTTGTCACCTTACTGGCTGAATCTATGGAAGTGTGGAGAGCCAACCTAGTAGCTGCTCTATTAGCCACAACACTGCTGCTTGGGGACTGTCTGACCACTTGACACAGTCAAAGGTGACTTTTATGGTGACTGTTTGCTGCTCAGCCTCAGACGGGTTTCTGCTTTTTGGAATGAAATGGGGCTCCACGCAGGACTATAGCTTTCTGATTTGGGGTTGGAGAACAAACGAGCCAGGTTGGTTTCCCACCACTTTGGCATCTTTGACATTTTAACAAAGCTTTAATAAGATTCATAAACATTAGGAGGCTCCAACAACCCAGGCCCCGCTTCAGGTATATGGTGGCACCACCTGGTGACAGAGTCTGAAGCGTGCTGAGTGATGGCCACGGGCTTTGGTGCAACCCATGAGAGAAAGTCAATACATTACCTCATGTACAAAGAGATAATTTGTGACATTTCATATTTTTGCCATCCTAGTAAACCAGAAACATATCACACGGATGAATAATTTATTTCAAACGAAGTAATTGACAGTGATGCTATCATTAAATTTCCTGAATATTATTAAAAATAAATGGTACATAAATGCATTACTTAACATCAGGAATTGCATGAGAAAGAGGGTTTAAAAAGATAAATGTGATTCCATTTTTATACATAACCAAAAGTTCTCAGAGATGGGCCATGTTCCTGACTTGGCAGTGACGTCCAGAAATACACCCTGTTTTATAAGTCTTTGAATGTGAGCAGATTCATAAGTAACTTTGTGACCGATAAACCTCTTGTGCTCATCAAAACGATGTAACCACACGACTGTATTCTCTGTTGGCAATTACACAGACGGCCGTGCCCTGCGGTA
>NW_007733647.1:80778-95148 GCF_000696425.1 Galeopterus variegatus | reverse complement strand
ATAAACATTAGGAGGCTCCAACAACCCAGGCCCCGCTTCAGGCATATGGTGGCACCACCTGGTGACAGAGTCTGAAGCGTGCTGAGTGATGGCCACGGGCTTTGGTGCAACCCATGAGAGAAAGTCAATACATTACCTCATGTACAAAGAGATAATTTGTGACATTTCATATTTTTGCCATCCTAGTAAACCAGAAACATATCACACGGATGAATAATTTATTTCAAACGAAGTAATTGACAGTGATGCTATCATTAAATTTCCTGAATATTATTAAAAATAAATGGTACATAAATGCATTACTTAACATCAGGAATTGCATGAGAAAGAGGGTTTAAAAAGATAAATGTGATTCCATTTTTATACATAACCAAAAGTTCTCAGAGATGGGCCATGTTCCTGACTTGGCAGTGACGTCCAGAAATACACCCTGTTTTATAAGTCTTTGAATGTGAGCAGATTCATAAGTAACTTTGTGACCGATAAACCTCTTGTGCTCATCAAAACGATGTAACCACACGACTGTATTCTCTGTTGGCAATTACACAGACGGCCGTGCCCTGCGGTACCATGGAGAATGGCAGTACGGTTCTGCTTCGTTCACATTTACAAGTATCCTATTGACAGTAAAAAATCATCATGATGTATTTTGGTGGTTGTAAGGGAGACATTTTCTCAGAAAGAGAAAAAGATGTATTACATCTGACATTATTTCTGGAAGAGAGAACATTTCCTTACAGGACTTGGAAACAGGCTGTTTTAAAGATGATTTTGGGCAAAGAATTTTGAGTAGAAATCTGTGCTTTCAATACAAATGACGGTAGTGAAAGAAATGCTGCACGCTGGTGAAAACCACAGCGCACGTTGATGAGGCGCTCACATATCCATGCTATTCTGAGGGAAATAACCTAATGTTCTCAGCAGTAACTGTCAGAACTAATTAAAAAGAAATCGTAAAGTGCTGATCTTTTTATTATTCTCTCAACCACAATGGGTATCTAGGCCTTTCTCTGTGCCAGGCATGATCCTAGGCAGAAAGGGTGCAAAGATGACCAGGATCTATGTTTGGTCAACCAGTGCCTTGGTGCTGTTTCTGCCTGGAAGCTCCATTTCTGCATACTTCTTGGTTCCTGCAGTAACCAGTAGTGTTCAGTTAAAAGGCTCAGGGCCTCAGCAAACATGAAGATAATGATGATTCAGGCAAGAGCGCTCAACAGATGTCAAAACATTGGTCAATGTCTGAAGGAGGACCGGAGAGTCACACTGTTCTCAAAATATTACCCCACAGGTTACTTATTAATTACAAAAAGGAAAAGGAGAAATCTCTACAATGGAGACATGTGGAAAAATTTGAGAAATCTTGGTTTGGAGAAACAAAGAGATTAAACTTAGCAACACAAATAATGGGACAAGCAAACATTATGTGGCTGGTGACATGGTGCACGAGGAAGGATAGACATCACCTACTTGATTTTGGCAAAAATAATTAACTTGAATCTAGTCATGAGGAAGCAAGCAGAAAAATCCTGATGGTGGGACACTGTACCAACAAGCGGCCTGGACTTTTCAACACCACACTGCACTGTTATACAAGACAAAAAAAGTGGGGAACTATTCTAGATTAAAGAACACTAAAGAGACAGAACTACTAGAGGCAATGCACGATCACTGACCAAAACACACAGCTATACAGATAATTATTTGAACTCCTGGAAAAAGTGGGGAACTATTCTAGATTAAAGAACACTAAAGAGACAGAACTACTGGAGGCAATGCACGATCACTGACCAAAACACACAGCTATACAGATAATTATTTGAACTCCTGGGGAAATCTTAATACGGACCGTGTATTAAGTGGCATACTATACTTGTATCAAATTCCTTGATATTTAATGGTTTTGTGATTATGTGGGGACAAGTTCTTGTTCTTGAGTGATAACACTGAAGCATGTAGGGGTAACTGACTTTCAAATGACTCAGAAAAAAAAAGTGTCTACACATACATATAAATATACATGGGAGGAGACACAAAGTGAAAAATGGCACAATGTTCAAAACTGGCAAATTTAGATGAAAGGTACATAGGTGTGCATTGGACCACTCACAACTCTTCAGCTTAATTTGAAGCTTTTCATTAAAAAAAAGTAGGAGGGGGTTGGGAACAGAAAAACAAAACAAAAAAAAGACCAGCAGCTGGTTGAGCTCAGGTTACAGGTAGGGGTCATGGAAAACAGCAGTGCTGAAGGGCCACTGGGATGAAGCCTGTGTTCTTGGCATCACAAGCCCCTCTTTGACAGGGTTGGGCCTCCTCTAATGACAGAACGGTCCAGCAGGTGCATTTCTAGTTTGAAACCGATCAAGATGCTTCAACTGCCGCACCCAAAGAGATTCATCTGTGTTAGTGTACCTACAGACTTAAGATAAGTCTCTTCAGAAAATAGACAACTTCTCACTTGTTACATAGGCCAGTAAGAAGCAGCACAAAACCTCCACCTGAAGTATTATGAAATGCTCAGTAACCACCTTCAGGGACAGTGTCAGCACTGCTTTGGGAGAATGTGGTTGAGTGTACCTATACATTTGCACATGGTTGCAACCAAACCCTGGCTCCAGTGGGAACCCAAACATTACACCTTAAAATTTTCTTTTTAATTATGAATTCTCTGCTGAACAGTCAACAGCATATGCCTTAAAATTCTTACAGAAGTCCACATATGAATGAATTCATTATATGTTTGAAAGGAAAGTCATGAATTCTTTGCAAATAATCTTTGATATCTAAAAAGAAAAATCAGAAGATGTTATATGTACATAAAGGAATGAGAACTCAAGGTCCAAACTTCCTCCCTCTCTCACTTCTCTTTGATAAAGCCTACCCTTTGCACCTGTTTGTTGCCATAGACTGTCTCACATGACTCACAGTCGTAACATAGGTCCTGGTGCCACCTTCCCTCTGAGGACAGGACCACAGGCTAGAACCACCAGAAGATGCAGGTGGAGCCGGGGGGCCACGTGCAGGGTGTTTACTTGCACATGCTAGCTTTTGAAGAGTTGGTCTCAGAAGAAGTTAAATGCACATGTTGGATGTATTTAATACCAAGCTGGTTCTGCTGATAGTCTCCATCTCCTCCTCCATCTACTCCACTTCCAGTCCAAGTCTCTCTTCCTCATGTCAGCTGGTTTATCATCATCAAGCAGCCTTTCCAGCTGTGTCTACATGATGCAAAATCAGATTCATACCACAAAGTGACTGGTTTTCTTTACAGGTTGTCTGGTAATAACTTTATAACAAAATGCTTATAATGAAGGTGGTGGAGCTAACACAAAGCAACACAAAACTCATAAAGTCAAACAAAATAAAGTTTCTGTTTATCACACAGTTCAAAGGTAATATTACTACTAAAGTTAAGCGTGATCTAAATGACTCTTCCCTAATCTTTCATTGCTCAATTATAGTGTAAAGTACACAGGCAATTACTACTGAGAAAAATTTTGAAGTTGGAGACAGTCAACCCTTCTTCCTTCCAGACTCCAGAGAAACTGAGCATACATTTCCATCCCTCCATCCTCAAATTCCAGACTCCATATGGCCTAATAAATAGTGTTAGCATTATTTAAAGTAATAATCTGTGGTATTTTCAAATCATAACTTTTATCTGACATAGTGAATTGTGATACATATTTCAGGAATTAAAGTACCTGACAGTACAGAAATTATCAACATAAGTAAAAATATTTTTTGACAGTCCACTACACATCCATATTTTTCTAAATAGATAAAATATATTACATATGTAAATATACAAATATAGAATATGTGACATTTCAAAACATTCAGATTACATGACTAAATGTTCACCTTTCCATCAAGAATCTGTGGCATTATACAGCATAATCTTCATACACGAAGCTTAGAACTAATCACCCCAGGGTTCAATCCACACATTTTCCTTTGCATCTCCAGTCTGTCCAACTTTTGTATTTAACTGTTCTTCTAAGACCAACTCTTTAAAAGCTAGCATGTGTGAGTAAACACTCTACACATGGCGCCCAGCCTCCACCTGCGTCTTCTGGTGGTTCTAGCCTGTGGTCCTGTCCTCAGAGGGTCCTAAGTCATAACTATGAGTCGTGAGAGAGTCTATGGCAAGAAACAGCTATACAGAGTGTAGAAAGGATATATGTGCAGGGGAGCTGGAGACGAAGCCAGTCAGTATAGACTCAGTCTTTACCCAATGAAGAAAACATTTCGTTTGGAAGTCCATTTGCAACTCTTTCATCAGTTTTGTATCACAGATCTGAAAATGTGGGGTAAAAAGCTACCTTATATAGAATAAGAAGACAGGTTATAGATGACAGCAATGTTCCATGAGGTATGCAAAATGACTTCTTACCAGATTCAAAGCAGGAAAAATAAGCAAATAAAAACTTATCTTTCCATTTCAGTGACCAATGGTGAAACTGTGAGCCATTTGGACTCATTTCGAACAACAACAAAAAATTATATGTGGATGCCAGGAGTCTCACTCAAATGGATTTTCATGAAAGAGTGAAATGACAGGGTCTAAATGTAAATACCACGAAAGCCCCAGGAAGCTAGAAAGAAAAACAACCAGTGGGGAAAATACGCTCTCGGTGGTCAGAAGCAGCAGTGATTCCCAGCAATTCCATGCTCGGCGTTTCTTGAAATAACAAACCCTCTAAAGAAAGAAGAAAAGTGAGTTGTGCTGTCGTGGTGATGGGAAAAATCTCAGCTGGCAGCGATGGGAACTGCCTTGTCAGATTTGGCAGGCACGAGCCCTGGGAACAAAGTCAATGGCATGTTTTAGGGAGGCTAGTCTACCGTGCATCTTCAGAAAAAAAGATTTAGACAGAGGGATTCATAGCCACAGTCAGAGGCTGACCGGAAAAGGGGCAGCTAGTTTCAGACAATCAGCCCTAATACCAAACTGTCCTTTATACAAGTTTCCAAAATCTGTTTTCTATTTAATTCTTTCCTATTGAATTTCATGGGTCATGGTGGGGAGAGGGGACGATGAAAACAGGCTGATTATGGCCGAGTTGCTATTCTATGCTCTCACTCTGGGCAGAACCTTGAAAGCTGAAAGTCATGCTGGGCCCACAGTTATCAAACTCGAACCCTACATCCAGGCTCATCCATGTAAACCAGGGCTTCCAGGGAAGGACTCTTCTTAAGTATGTCCAAGTTTAGAGACAACACACACTTTCCATGTTGACTTACTCCAAAGGGTCAAGAAGCTCCTTATGATACATGATTAAAATCTCTTCACTCATTTGACTCATAAATCTAACCTAATACGTTTAAAAATAAATACAGAAAAATTAGTACCATTGAATTTCTGTTGTTGTTGTAGCATTTTCTTTCATCTTTACTACCAGAAGTACCAATTCCAAAGCACAAGCAATTTGTGAAATTCAGCCTTCTTTATTTTTAACCCTGCATCTAAAGCTATTCATCCTGGAAAAAGAAGTGTGTCAGTTAATGGAACAAAAGAATCAGCACAATCACCCCAAATCTGGAGTATAAACAGCTCTTATGTCAATGGTCTAGAATGGATCTCTGAAGGCCTCTGTGACCCTTTCAGATGGTCCATGAAGTCAAACTATCTTTAAAATAATACTCTCATCCTCCACAATCACATGGAGGAGTTTTCCAGAGGCTACGTGACATGAGATGACACTGTCACTCTTTGGCTAATGGAATGTGTGTTTGTGTATTCTTGTACTTTAAAAATTCTTGATCATATTTAATAAGTTTCCGTGTATCGATACTACAAAAACATTAACAGATTAAAACTCACACAAACAGATATTTTCTGAAGTCCTCAATAGCTTTTAAGAATGTAAAGAGGTTTTGAAACCAAAATTTTAAAAGGAGCAGGGGTCTTATTAAGAGAGACTTTCCATTCAGAATCTTATTAAATAACAACTTCGTAACACGGTGTCACATAAGCAGGTGAATGTTTAGAAAATAAAAAATTTAAACATCCCTAAAATTTTTCTTGAAGTGGTAGAATCCTAGCAATCTCCAGCTCTTCGCAGTAGCCTGGCCTTTTCCTTCTCTGGAGTTGCTTTTGGGGAGAAGACTTTCATCTAATCCACGATCCTCTATTCCTCCTTTCTGCTTTTGCAAAGAAATCCTTTTTCTGAAATCCCATCATCACTGCCATTCACGAAGGCTCTTCATCACACACTTCCACGCTTATTGCTTAACTTCTCCCCATTGTGGTTACCATCTTTACTCCTTTACTTATTAATTGTTATTTACAACCTGTCTACTTAAAAAAAATTGGAGAGATCCATCTCAAAAGATGCATGTCACTGCTTCTCCTACAGTGGCTTTTCCATAGCTCTCCGCCTGGAAAACTGACTCTCAGTTGAAGCCATGGCTGCGTCTGTTCTGCATCTTCTCCCCCCATAAACGGAGGGTCTGGGCTCAGACTGGATCTAACACGCAGCCCCTTGTGGAGCTGTTAGACTGTAGCTGTTGTTTACAGGATTTGAACCCACCAAGACTGTGAGATTTATATATATTTTTTTCTTTCCCCCAGTACTAGCACAGAAAAGATGTTTGATAACTAAATCAACTAACTAATGTAGAACTGTTAATTTAGAAATTAAAAATTTAAGAGAGAGAGAAAAATGGAAGCAAATGAACGAAACAGCAAAGCTCCAATATGCTACTCAGTACATTAAATCTGATTCTGACCTTCTTAAAGGCTAATGGAGAAAAGAAAATAGGGGTTTGACTTCATTTGTTCCCCTCCCCCATCTAGCAGAAAGGTGCTTAATAAATACTTGTAAAATAATGTCCCTCTTCTAGAGGCAAAGTGTGAGTTTTCATACATTGGACATTCCTCAAGATATACCTCAAGGCAGGTGGAACTTCTGAAGGAACCTACATCACGCTTTCCCAAAGTCGGAATGGAGCTTTGGATTGTTCTTATCACAATCTCTGTCGATGAGTTTAACAGCAAAAACACAGTAACTTTGCCAAGAAAAATAAGAGAAATTGAAGGGAACTCAATTTATTGATAGGAAATGCATTGAGCTTGGAAAAGTGAGGCAAACAGTGAGGGGGGATTAAAAACCAGAGTTAAAAACCAAGAAGTTTACCTAATTTCTTTTAATTTTTTTTTGCATGAAAATTTTCTTCATTCTTTTTCCTGTTCTACAATATTGTTAAGCAATCTCTTGTTACATATTAACATTTAATATTTAAATAAAGCTTTTACTTTCAAGCATTACAATAAAAAGTCTACTAGTCCCTCTCCTTATGTGTTGATAAGCAGAGCATAAAGCTAGTACTTTACTTTGTTAGTTTCTTTCAAGAATACATCAAGCATTTATGAAACGTGTGTGCTACCCAGTTATTTCAGATCGTGATCTGTTTCCCCAAATGTGTGTATCTCCTCAACTCAAACACAAAGTGACCCCCAAGTCTCAATTTCTGCTCACCACTCCTACTCATTAATATTCTTGTGGGGCAGAATATTGAGAATGTAATAAAAAGATACATTGCAAGCTTTATTCACAATACAAAAGCATGTTCTGACAGCAAAGCAGAGAAAAACTTGTTTAATTCAATGACTTTTTCTCTCCCCCACATCCCTTTAATAGGAAGGAAGGAAAACTCAAATCATAATGTACGATGAGAACCTTTTCCACTGATTAACATTATACAAATAGTTTTGTGCAAAGTGTTTATCTGGGTAAATATTAGCATACCATTATCATCATTCACTTACTCGCTGATGAACTGTATTCCTTCTGCACACTTCCCAGAGACCTCTGAGGAAAGAAGGAACAAGCTCACTAGTAAGCACCTACTGTGTGCTAGGAACTCCACGTATATCTCCCAGTAAGCTCCCTCAACACTGAGAAGTTGACCACCTGTGGTCAAGATGAGGGCGCTGATGCTAAGAGAAGTTAGGTAACTTGCCCAAGATACTACAGAGGAGGGAAGGGAAACCAGAATTCAGTTCTGGGTCTGTTTGACTCCAAGGCTCGTGCTAGTTCCTCTACACTAGGCTGCCCCCTGAAAGCAATCTCTTAGTATTGAGAACATTCCCCCAAAATAAGCATGTCACCTGAGCCCGGCTGACCCAGAAATACTCATTATAGTTCTCCAAGCACTTTCCCCCTGGCTTTCCCATGATTTTAACTAGTACTGTAGCAGAACAACATAATAAATAATACCTTCTCTCTATAAAGGAATTTAGAGAACAAAACCCAGCACCAACATTCTCTTTCATCATCAACTTTGCTTAATCGAGATAAGTGAAAGCTCAGTCACCTGGGTTTTTGTAGCTGGATTGGCAGGGGTGGGAAGGGTTTCAGCAACGAACATGCATGCAAGGTCAGGAAGTGCCAAAGCCCCCAAGAGTATACATGACTTCCTACAGGGGATGCCTGCCCACCCACCACAAATCTCAGCCCTCTGGAGGAAGAAAGGAAGAGGGTGGGGAAGAAATTCTGTGGCATTGATACATACTCCCTCAGCTGTCCCTAATGTCAGCTCCAGATCAAAAAAGGCTAGATGTTGCCTGGAATATCCGATTTTAAAAGACATGGAGATATGTACTATGTTTAAAATACTGGAAGAAAAAAAAAAAGGTTGGGAGGAAATACACCAAAAGGGTAATAAATGTTATCTCTGTATAGTGAGATTATTAATTGTTAATATCTGATTTTAAAAGACATGGAGATATGTACTATGTTTAAAATATTGGAAGAAAAAAAAAAGGCTGGGAGGAAATACACCAAAAGGGTAATAAATGTTATCTCTGTATAGTGAGATTATTAATTGTGAGCCCTTTCTATGTTACTATATGTAGCATATTATTTTAAATATTTCCATTTTTGAATATTAAAAAAAGTTGGAGCTAGAGGGTGGTAGCCTGACTATCCAGGACAACTGCTTTTTGAGGGGGGTCCCAGAAACTGAAGTAATGTTGAGGTTTTAACTACTGTCCACACAAGCCATGTTGGATGTGTTTGCCCAAATTGCCTTGTTCTTGGTGGGTATCCAATGGGTCAGTAAATCTATTTAACTGAGTACTTCCAACCTTTTGTGCCGGGAGTCTTCTTTTAGCTGGGGTCTCTTTTCTGTTTCATTGTTAATTTTCAAATTTCTAAAATATATCCAGTATTTACCAGTTTCCTTTGTCTATTGTGTGGAAACTTAATAAATTGCCTGACTTTTTTCACAAGAATGCCACAATGCCCAGTTCATTTATTCAATAGCATCACCTGAGTGTCTCTGACAACACTAATACTTTGGCTTTTACAAGCTGCATATTCCCGAATTCTGGTTTATGGCCCAAATCCAGCCGCTCTTTGAGTACCCATGGCAATTACTAATGCTTAAAGATGAGGGTATTGGACCATAGAGTGCCATTAAATGTACTTCTGACCTTCAAGATCTGTGTGTGCTTAACCTCCCCACATGGATCCTGCATCTTCCCAGCATGCTCTGCCGAATAAAAGATTACATTTCATGGGAATCGCTATGCAATTGCGGAGAAAGTGTTTTGAAAATGAAGTAAGAATGCAAATGTTTAGAAACCGCTCAAGAGATTTTACCAGCAGGTAGTTTATAAATTCAAAACCAGGAATATTGCCTCTAAGAATCTCGGCTTGTCCCAATTTTGAAAAATTTATCTTTGTCATTATTTGTGGTACTGTTTACCAACTTTTAGCCTAAAAAAAAAAGGCTTGAATTACAGATAGCTAGAATCACAGAACAGTAGAGCTGAAAATAAATTTAGAAATCCTCAACTTCAACCTGCTCACTTGAAAGTTTAGGAAAATTGTGCATGTGAGAAGTTAGGTTACTTGATGGAGGATTCGCAGAATTAGTGGCAGAGAAAGTCCCCGAAACAGCTTAATATTTTCCTTACCTACCAGTCCTAGGAAGCAGTCTATAATTGCTCCTTTTGTCATTAGACAGATATTCCATAAAAGAAGATATTTGTAAGTAAAAATGTTTCTAACAGTGAGAAATTCACTTATAATTTAAACAAAATTAATGTAATGTGAAATAACAAGCATGTCACCACGTTTTCTCAAAGCAGGGTTCTGGCTTAGTTTAGAGGTGGGAGAAAAAGTGTCCTAACACTTAAACAATGAGGAAAAACACACAAAAAGAGAAGATCTGTCACCCTGAGAGCTGCAATCCCACTCCTCTCACCTTGAGAATAAACACTGCTGGAAGTTCTCTCTGAAAATGCAGCTATTGTGCTAAACTAACGCTCGAAGACACCTTTCCTTTTTGTGTTGTGCCGTGATCTGAGGTGCCCTGAGCGCTGCCTCCATTCATTCGATAGGTGCTGAGCTGGGGTTGGGTACAAAGAAGAGAAAGACACAAGCCGGAAGGAATGCAGAGGGACCAGGGCTAATTTAAACATTCTATCCTAAATGTTTTAGGTGCTCCAGGAATGCTTGAATGTTTGGCGCCACATCACAGAACGTTTATAAACATACAGATATGCAGATGAAAAGTGAAGAATGTTTGGAAACTGCGTCTTCTCTGCAGGTAAGGGCCACCATGCTCTCTGTTGCTGAGTAACCCACGACCCCGCCCCTCACGCAGCCTGTAGACTTCAGAGAAGTCTGGGCATCAGAGGACATTTCCGGACTAGAAGAACCTCTGCTTCACTTCAGCCTTACCCCTCTATCCTCAGAGCCACCGTGGCTTACCCAGCCTGCCCCCTCTGGCTGTGACCCTGTGACATTTGGCCGGCACAACTGAGCAGTGGTCTCAGGAAGACAGCCTTGAAAATACTGGACTCAATTCTCCACTGACCACAAGACTAGGAGATCGACGAGAGCCTGAGTCTGGCCTGGAAGTGCTCCACGCTGACACTGCCATCCCACTCCTGCCTCGCTGTCATCTACCTGGAGGCTCTCCACAGAGCTTCACAGATACACTCCAGGATGTATAAAATGGGAAGTAGCTACTAAAAAGATGAGGAATTCCTGGCCTCACATGGCTCTAGGAATTTCATTCACTCACTCATTCATTCACTCCTTCAAGAGATGGTTCCACTGCGTGAGTCTAGTTACCTGTCCTCCAGAAACTCATAATCTACTTGGGAAAACAAACACAAACAAAACTTCATACAACAAAGTGCAAAGGAGATTTATGAGACGTGAAGAGGTGGTGGAGGCTTTGTAGAGGTGGCATTGTACTGAACCTAGAGTTAAGAGCGGGATTCAGGAGGAAGAAGGAAGGGAAGGGTCTCCAGGCAGAAGAGCAGCAGCACCCCTGATTAGTGAATATCTGATTAGTTTCACATCTTGGTCCTTTAATTGTTTTCCCTTTACAAACAAAAAACATTTTAATAGTATGAATTCCTGAGTGCTATAAATGGCTCTGAACGACTATAAAAGGCTCTGAAAATATAAAATGCAACACAAATTCTAACAATCATTAACAACAACAAAATTAAAATTGCTGCTTTACCTTGAGGAACAGACACACATTGCCTAAAGAGGCAGGTGTTGGAGATGAGAGAACTTATATTCTACTTTGGAGGGAGAAGGGAAAGAGTTTCTACTATTTCAATATTTAGTGATTCCAGCTTATTGATACCTTCTCACTAGCCACAGTGGCAAAAACACAGCTTTGTCTCTAAGACTTTTTACTTTTTAACTCTATTGTTTTGGTTTTTTGCAGCTGGGCAGTACAGGGATCCTAACCTGTGACCTTGGGGTTATAAGGCTGCACTCTAACCAGCTGAGCTAACCAGCCAGCCCCCACAGCTTTGTTTCTAAAGACAGAGCCCCATGGGCAATTAAGTAATTCAGTTCAGCCTCCTCAACTGATGACCAATGTTGTTAACTGTGAATCCATGCTCTTTCCTCTTAATAGAGAGAAGGAACAAAACAAATACCCTGACCTCATCGTGGTCTCTTACCATCGAAGACAGCAAACACAATACTCTGTTCATTCACTCATTCATTCTTCCACCCAAATTAATTGATTTATGCAAACATTAGTGCATTTTGTTGTTGTGCATTAGTTCATATAAACATCCCTCTAAGAGAGTGTATTGGTTGCCTAGAGATACCATAACAGAGTATCACAAACTGGGTGGCCTTAAACAACAGAAATTTATTCTCTCACAGCTCTGGAGGTTAGAAGTCTGAAATCTAGGTGTCTTCTGGGTTGGTTCCTTGTGGAATTTCTAAAGAAGAAACAGCTCCATGCCTCTTTCCTAGCTTCTGGTGGTGGTGGTTCTTTGGCCTGTACACTCGTCACTCTAATCAATCTCTGCTTCCACCTTCACGTGGCAACCTCCCCTGTGCCTGTCTCTGTTTTTTCTCCTTTTCTTTTTGAACTCCAGTCATATTGGATTAGGATCTACTCTAATTGAGTATGACCTCATCTTAACTTGAATATATCTGCAACATCCCAATTTCCAAATAAAGTCATATTCACAGGTATTGAGGATTGGGCTTCCACATATACTGGCGGGAAACACAATTCAAACCACAACAGACAGCATGTACTCCATTACACAGTTGTAGTCGGTTTATCCTATTGTCTTCTCTACCAAGCAAGAGGCTCTCGCTGACATCAAAGAGTTTACAGCTTAGAGAGAAAGATGCACAAATCTGTCTTCCTTGCCCTTACCACAGTTGCGGTTTTACCCCTGTGGGTTTATGTCCTTATCACCTAACTCCACCGGAAGACTATAAGCTCTCAGAGCACAGGGACCATCCCTGTTTTCTGCTCACTATGACATTCCTATCTCTTTGCACAGTGCCAGGGATAAAGCTTTCAAGAAATAATTGTTGAATGAATGAATGAATGGATGAATGAATGAATAGATGAGGAAATTGACTAGATACTAGCAGGAATAAGAAAAGCCTATACAGGTAAGGGTGAGGAGTAAACACAATAGGCCAATGACAAGGAACAGAGAGGAAGAAATGATTGATACTGATTAGTAGCAATATGGAAGGTTTCATGAAAGAGGAGCTATTTGAACTCAGTCTTGTAGAATCAGTAGGATTTTATAAATGAATAAGGAGTAAAACTTATTTCCTGCTGACCAATCAGTATGAACAAAGGCCTGGAGATATAAAGTATGGTCTTTGGGGGCTGGCCCGGTGGCGCACTGCTGTAGTGCACTGCTTGGGAAGCGCGGCGTCGCTCCCACCGAGGGTTCGGATCCCACATACAGACCGGTTCCCGCTCACTGGCTGAGGGCGGTGTGGGCGTAACACCGAGGGTTGCGGTCCCGTTGCCGGTCCCCGGTACGGGCGCGACACCGAGGGTTGCGATCCCGTTACCGGTCAGTAAAAAAGACAAGAAGGAAAAAATAAATAAATAAAAAATAAAATAAAATAAAGTATGGTCTTTGGGGAAACAGTTAACAGACCAAGTAAGCTGGAGCAAAGGGTACCTACAGAGATGTGAAAACGCTCTGGATGGAAAAGAGGAAGAAACACAGCTCACAAAGGCCTATGAAGGAAAAAATAAATAAATAAAAAATAAAATAAAGTATGGTCTTTGGGGAAACAGTTAACAGACCAAGTAAGCTGGAGCAAAGGGTACTTACAGAGATGTGAAAACGCTCTGGATGGAAAAGAGGAAGAAACACAGCTCACAAAGGCCTATGAACCAGGCTCTTCTAGGGCAGTAAGAGAAGGGAAATGACAAGATCCTACCTGTGCTTCAAAAGGAAAAAATATATAGAAATGGTTCCTGTGTGAGATCCTTCTTTGTCCTCCCGCCTAAGTACCAGTTCTTGTATTACTATAAGGAGTATTTGAGTATTTTCTATTTACCTGTGCATCTACTATTTACATATTTGATTTACCTGAGTAACTAAGAACTATAGACAAGTAATTACATTTTATAATGTATTATATGTATTATATTATTATTAAATTACATAATTAATCCTATAGCTTTTATAATTAAAAGATCATATCTGAGAAGTACTTAAACAGAATGATGTCACAGGTCCTAAATCTCTTCAGAGGATTATGACCTGGAGTTTAAAGCCCAGGGGAAGATGGATTAACTATTGAAGTAATAAGAAGGACTTCCACCTGTGTTTTAGTCCATTTTGTGTTGCTATAACAGAAATACCTGAGACTGGGTAATTTATAAGGAAAAGAGGTTTATTTAGCTTATAATTCTGGGACAGCTACATCTGGCACAGGCCTCAGGCTGCTTTCATGGTGGAAAAGTAGCAGGCAGCTGGTGGGTAAGAGCAGATCACATGGTAAGAGAGGATGCAAGAAAGACAGAGAGGAGGTGCCAGGGTCCTATAAACAACCAGCTCTCGCAGGAACTAATAGAGCAAGAACTCACTCACTACCCCCCCCCCCG
>NW_007733647.1:15196-79778 GCF_000696425.1 Galeopterus variegatus | reverse complement strand
CTCACTCACTACCCCCCCCCCCAGAGACAGCATTAATCCATTCACGAGGGATCCACCCCTATGACTCAATCAGTTTCCAATACTGCCACATTGGGGATCAAATTGCCACATGAGTTTTGTTGAACTCCAAACTCCATCAACCTGTAACAAAGCAGTCCAATTTCTGGATCAGGCCAGGTTCTTTGGTTTCTATTTGAGCCTGGCAAGTTCACAGACCAACAATATTCAGTCAAGGCAGGGCAGGATTACCATCTGCTGTTCTCTCCAGGAAGCACCAATGACTCCACACTGGCCAGGGACATCTGAATAGGAGCCAGGCACCCTAATAGTGGGACCTGAGGGAGACATCCCAGCTATCCTTGGAAGTCAGCTCAATAGCTGAAACTCTGACAAACGGAGAGGTATTTATTATGGTCTTGATGCTTGCAGAACACGTTGGTAGTAATGCAAACATTCTTAGGAAGAAGTATTCAACCATTCACCGGTAAAGGATTCATTAGATGGATCTATCAACCAAGAGTAACAGCTACCTCAGTGCCCGCTTGACACGGTGCTTGGACAGAGACTGAGTGAACAGGATGGAGGTGGCATGAAGAAGAAAGAAAACTCATTTCGTCCTCACGAACCCTAAAAGATAGGCGCCAGAATTTCTAGTTTACAGTCATCTCTTTGTTATTTAGACTGTAAGACACCAGAGGGATCAGGACTACGTTTTTCTGGTATCCAAGTCCCGGCACTGTGCCTCGCACACAGGTATCAGATAATGCGTGCTGAAAAGGCGTTAGCTGCCAGGAGTGTCCCTACTCTCTGGCCCTTTGAGCATGCTTCTCTGAACTTGAGAATACCCACCACATATACTGAAATTATGTCTATGAGTCTGCCTTTCCCATGGAACAGTAACTTTTCTAAGGAAAGGAAAGTTTTCTGGTTAATCCTAGTAAAGTGCCTGGCATTTAGAAAGCATCCAATTCTTAAGACTCGGGGGTCTTAAATAACTTACATGAAGTTAAATAGCTAATAAATAAGTGGATTAGATTTGAACTAGTCTGTCTCCATCTAAAACCTATGCTTTATCTATATCTCATTTTAGAATGGAGTGTCCTACTATAAAGTTCAGCCTGAACCTGGCCTTGTGAAAGGATCAATATCTTAGAAATAGGTTTGCTACTATTCTCCAACCATTTAAGACAGACAATCTGTATAATTATTTACCATAAGTGTTTCAATTATTTAATGCCTGGTCAAAATATAGGCATAACATAATTAAACAGATGCAAAAGCACATACATCCCATATGTTGAATCAAAGTAATTATTTTCTAAAACATAGGTGTGTAGCACTGATGGCCCTAAATTTCTGTTTAAAGAGGATAAACTTTAAATGTTTAAAATTTTTTAAAGAAAAATTTTTTAAAGGCAGTTCCTATTTTACGTATAATCTAGCTCCCATTAGTAAATATCATAAATCTCCTGTTCAAACCTATTCTCCTAAAACCCCTAAGCCACACTCTTTCTCAAAGAAAGAGAAGAATAAATATTCAAAAGTTAATTATTTTTAAACTGCAGTTCTTCACATGGCCCCAGACTTTATCTTTTTGCTAAAAAAGGAAAAAAAAAAAATTTAAATTGGAAAACACAACTTCTAAAATCAGCTGGGCTTAAACCTTCTTTTATAAACTCCCAAATTAAGAAATTTTAGTTTGAGCACTAATGCAATATATTTCATTCTAGTGGACTCCAAAGATGAACAGTGTACCTTCAAATATCCCAATGAGTACCAAAAAAAATTTATCCTAGACTCATAGTATTAAAAACCACATGCAAAAACATCAGTAATAAAATTCTATCTTCAGGAATGCATTATCCTTTTACTTTAGAGTTTTCCTGAATGGGCAACTTTCCATAATTTTATAAAAAATGTTTCCACCATTGGGCAAGAATTCTGCACAGTTAAGCTCTAACCATATTCTGGAAGGAATTTAACATGAAGACAAGTTAAAACGACAGAGAGGGTTGTTTTTTCCTTATTGATAAATTAACAGGTTTAACTGTTTTGACTGGTAATACATGCTTACTTGGTATTTTTAAAAAGTTTGGGGAAGATTTTAGAAAAAAGATTTCTAGAGCAAGACATTCAGTGAGGTTGGCTGGTTGGTTGGTTAACTGGGTAATTGGTTGATTGGACAAATTTTAAACATCTATTGTGGGTACCTGAACCCATAAAATGGATTTATGAGCAGTTGACTAGAGAATCAAGTTTATTAACTTTATAGCCTTAAGTTTCTCAAGGCATTCAATCAAAATCACTGGGACCGTTTTAAGGCACCAGAAGTTAACAAGCAAAATGCCCTAAAAAGAGTATTAATATATTCTCCAAAAGGTTATAATCACCTTGTATATCCAACTACCCTAGTGGATATTCCAATGATGCCTTCCAAAGGCAGACATTTGAGAAGACAGGATATTTTAACTGCCTTCTTACAAGGAGGATCACTCTCTAAACACTGAAATTTAAAACATCAACCCTCACCTAATTTTGAAGGAATGCTGAAAGCATCCTAAAGAATGATCTTGAAATCATCAGGAGAGGACAATTCACCCTGTGGCTTTTAATACATGTACTTGACTGCCAGTGCCTTGCAAAAGGACCCATTCCTAGAGGAAGTTGGACAGCCTGGTCTATCTGCTTCCTTATCACCGATCAAGCCGGAGGAAAGGGGGCCTTCCACGGGCCCTCTGGCTCCTTCCACATGGGCCCATTATACCTGAGTAGCTTACCTGTTCTTTAATTAGCAGGCATAGCTAACAGAACAGAGATGTTTTGATTTAAATTTTCTATTTAAATACCCAAGATGACATTCTAATATGTCTTGTCACCTGCCTATAAATTGACTAATAAAATTATATAACCTGCTACTAGGGGGCTTCACTATAATGGTCCACAAATAAAAGATTATATTCAGAAGATAAAAAGAAAACACACTGAAACTACCTATGAAGGGAAACAAAGAAACTGATTTGGCCACCTCACTGCCAATTTGCTCAGGTTGAAAATATAATGAGGAAAGAAATGAGATTTCATTTTATGACACTTAAATGGAAAAAGTATGTCTGGTTTCAGCACTATCTAAAGGATAAAGTCACCAATTAATTCTTTGTTGCTGAAAGGTAAGAGTTTCTCATCATCAAGATTTCCTTTTAAAATGCATGATTTGTGAAAAAAGAAACAAAAACATTCGATGCATATCTTTTGGTTTTGATTCCCCCAAAACCCCACAAACTTGCAAGTGGTCTTCTAAAAAAATACTAATAATCCATATGAGCATAATTCATGAAGAGTAATTACACTTGGCCCTTATATTTCTTAGAAAGCTTTTGCTGCCTTCACATGACTTTCCAAAAGATAGGACAAGCAAACAGCATTGTAAAGAGGCCATGTCAGAGAGAAAAAACATATTTGGTTATTAATAGTTCCACTCCCACTGGCTTGCCTAACACACTCCAGCACAGAGGAACACGGGGCCCTGCAAATCAAATGTGTCATACCGCAACCCTGGGCACCTTCCACAATAAGCAGGGTGTCAGATGGAAGACCAGACACCCAGAGGCTGTGACGTCTGTAAGTAGGATCATTCCAATTAAAAGTAGGGGGAAAAAACCAAAATAATAATAATATTTTTTAAAACCCTATCTATTAGTGAACTGGAAGGAGAAAGAACAACACTTTCTTTAGCAACAGCTGTGCAGACTGATTTTTTTTAAAAAATCACTCATATACTTTCAAAAGCCCTCAGTCCCAACTGCTGCTTCATACTGGCAAATCCAAGAAATTCAAGACATGCAGACAAGAATAGATTTGCCCTGAAGTCCCAAGGTCAAAGGCAGCATCTGTTGTTTGAGAGAGAACAAGAAAGGCTTTCTTTTTGCTTGTTAGTTTATTGTGGGGTTTTTTAAAACAGGAAAATAAAGTAAACAAAAATTTTCTAGATGTTTCCTCATCGCCTTAGGTGGTGCAAATTAGAAAATCCTGCATAAAAGTGCATAAACATCCAGTGTTTTGATATTTGAGTTGCACAGAATAAAGGTGGGCCATGCTGTGACTTTTAAAGCTGACAGGAAAATTCATTTTCATATCAAGTCCTCCCCCTCCATGCCATTTGGCTATTAAATTATTCAAGGAATTTCTCTGCTTCTAAAGATTAATAATAACCCAAGCCATTTCTGAAAAGTACTTTCACCTCCTGTAGGAGACAGATGGACTACAGCAAAACAGCCTATCATGTTACAGGATGACAAAAAGATTTCAGATTACCAGACTAACACACCAGGCAGGGAGAAAATGAGAGAGGTAACTTACATGAAGTTAAATAGCTAATATATAAAATAACTGAAAAATAAATAAATTAATTAATTAATTAATTAAATAACTGAAAAATAGAACCAAATATTCTTCAGAGCCACCATTTTAAAAATAAACATAATCTGGAGCCCATTTTAATTCCATTTTACCTGTTTCACTCCCAACCCAGCTAATTAGCATAAATGTCAGTTCCAATTTAACCAAAGACTATGAAAATCTAGTGGAACCTTATTAAAACACATTGGCATCAGGGGACAAAGACACCACCTGCTTTCATGGTCTTTTGAGTTTAAGTAAGAAATGTACTCTAAAACTCTAGGTATGTGGGTTAGATCTATAGTATAGTGAGATTGTGAGATTTTAGTGTATATTTACATTATTTTAAATGTCAACATATTTAGAACTTTCTATTGATCAACTTCCTATTTATCAATACTCTCATAGAGAAGGGATTTCCTCAAAGCTGTATTTCAGTAGGGGTCAATATGAAAAGATTACACTGTCATTAAAATCACAGCCGAACTGTATTTGCAGATTCACAGAAGCAGGTTCAGTGTTTTCTTTTTTATTAGTAATCTTTTTAAAAAATAAATGGTTAACTAACTTTAATTCTACAGATAATACAAGAACCATTCTTATTTAAAATCATCACATAGTAAAGAATGAGTATCCCCCCTTCAACAATCCTACTCCCAATTCTCATGAGTAACCACTATTACAGTTTAGTAAATACTTTCCAGAACTTTTTACAAGCATATATAAAATACATGATTTTCTGTATATTGTGCTTTAAAAAAAAGAAAAATAACTGAGCTCATACTGTATTTTCTACAATTCCTTCTTATCATTCCAAATTGCTGAGAAAATATATCACATGTAACCGGAAAACTTGGTACAACTACTACTATGTGCATGTTTGGTTTTGTGTATACAACTACTACTATGTGCACGTTTGTGTAGACAAACAAAATGTGCAGCAGTAAAAATAAACTGCTAAGTAAAGGCCCTTTTGCCCCTCATTTCAGTGCTATGGGAAGCAGATAAAGTTTTTTAGTGTAGGTTGTCAAACTCTGTCCAGTGGGCCAAATCTTATCCACCACCTGTTTTTGTACAGCCAGTGAGTTAAGAATGTTTTTATATTGTTAAATGTTTTGGGGAGAAATTTTTTAAAAGAATAGCATTTCACGATATCTGAAAGATATCTGAAATTCAGATTTCGGTGTCCATAAATGAAGTTTGATTGGAACACAGCCATGATCACTCCTTTGTGTATTGTCTATGGCTGCTTTCCTGCTACCAGGGCAGTAGTTGAGTAATTGTGACAAAGACCATATTTCCACAAAGACTGAACTACTTACTATCTGGCCCTTTACTGAAAAAGTGGGCCAACCCCTGTTTTAGTATACGAGATTTATTTTCCTAATATTTTACTTGTAAAATGTTTCCTTTTCAATGGGTAAAGATGACAGAAACATGCTGGGGGCAGAAATAAGTGGAAAATGATCTTTCAACATAAATGAACAAATAGGTAATTTACTATGGACAAAGTTCCAGCTTCTCTTTCTAGATCTTCAGAAAACTCTACTAGTTCTAAGAAATTACTTATAATCTGCTACTAAAATAACAGTGCCTTGGATTATACTGTTCTAGACTCTAACTCATTCGTCTACCTGGTGAGCACCTACTGTGTTCCACGTGTTGACAATTCCGGGGTCAACAAGGTGGACACCATTTCTGCCCTCGGGGATGCCCAGCCCAGTATGTTTGTTACAATTATGAGAACCTATGAAAGTACAGATCGGGGGACTGGCTACATACAGTCTGAGTGGGATGGGGTTAGAAAATACTTGAAGTAATTTTAGTATTATCAGATTCAAAACTCTTAGAGAACTAACAGTGCATAGTTACTGCACAAGAAACCAAGAGCAATAGAGAAAATGCCACCACCTCATAGTGTCTGTGTCTTCAAGCTCTATTTATAAGCTATGATTTAGAGTATTTTAGGGGCATTTTAGCCTCTGATTAAGATGATATCTTAGCTAATGTCAAAATGTTAGTGTTTATAGATAATGTAAAACTGTTAGTGTTTTGTACCATCAACAAATTGAGAGTTTAAATTTCATTTTATTTGTGCTTTTAATCCAACCACTATTCCCAAGACTCCTCTATGGAAAACAGAAATGAGACGACCGATTACTACAGCACATCTAATAACCATCCATTGGTATTAAAACAAAAACAAAAATGAAAACACCTGCCTCATTCCACAATGTAATCCCAGCAACCATTGGCAGTGACAGCTGGTTATTTTCAAGTAAAACTTCACCCACATAAAATCAACATTATGTTTTTTATAAACCTGAAAATCCCCCCCCCACACACACACACACAAAGTGTGAAGGGGAGGAAGAAAGGAAGGAGAAAAAGATTTCAGCAGTCTTCTGCAATCCCCTTCCTAGCGGGAATTTGAATAAAGCTTCAGCAACTTCAAGGCTCTGCCTTTAAGGCTTGAATTCTTTTGAGTAACTGAACTATGAGGATATTCAAATTGGGTCAGAATTTCAGTCTTACAGGCTTCCTTGGTGTCCTATGTTCCTGTTGACTTCATAGAGAACTAAACAAGCATAAAAGGTCTCCAGAGAGAAGCAGCAACTGGAATCTAGGACAGAAAGAACAAAGTGACTTCACACTGCTGCTACTAGGTTTCTGTTATTTTCACACAGAAGGCTGAGTGAGCCCTGTTTAGTCTCGTTGTATCTGACACAATCTGCACTGGCTTCTCATTAGAACCTGAGTTGGTGGGTCAGGTGTTCTTATTCATCTAATTGTTGGTAATTAGATGGGCCACCATTACCCACACAAAGAACTGTCTTGAGAGTTAGAGAGGTTTTGTGATTCACCAAAGATAAAAAACCATGCAAGAAAATTGCAGTTAGCTAAGCTTTCAAAAATGCCAGGGTTTTGATCCACAAATGTCTACATATCACCTACCTCTAAAATGAAAAGATTAACCTGATCTTCAGAGACACCAGTTTGTTAAAGGGAAGAACTCAGATTGGCTGGTGCTGTTTCTAAAAGGTCAGCTTTCCTCTCTGCCCAGAGGGCAGAGACCAGGAAGACCAACACCAAGAGAGGAGAAAGCAGAGGGTGCCCAAAACCCAAGTGGCAACAATAACTAACGATGACTTAATAAACAGACACCAAAGGCAAACTGCCTTTGCCGACTGGGGGCTACGTCTAGGGATTATTAAGCAGCTCTGGACATCTTAGCAGTCTCCAAGTATCCCTTTGCCACAGTCATATGAGTTGTGACTAATAAAAACTATTTAACAAGTAAAACTTCAGGACACACAGTTAGATTTAAATTTCAGATAAACTAATTTCTTAGTATAAGTATGTCCCATAACTATAAGTATGTAATACGGAACATACTTCTACTAAAAAAAAAGTAGCTGTTTTTCTAAAATTTAAATGTTCACATTTAATTCTATATTCAAATATTCAACTTATTCAAATATTACATACTTACAATTATGGGCGATACTGATCCTAAAATGGTATTTGTTGTTTCTCTGAAATTTAAGTTTAATTGAACATTTTGTATCTTATCTGGCAACTTGAGTTGTGCCAACACAAACAGCCAAGGTCAGTGACATTTTAAGAATTTGGGGGAGCAGATAACAGTTGTCTAAAATGCCAAAAGACCACTCTGGAAGGGGGTTATTTTGGGATTTGACTCATTATTAGATGTTTGCAGAAGGGCCAGGAGGTCAAGCACTCAGGGAAACCTGTTCCCATTGTTTGAATGATAAAGAGGCAAAACCTGCTGATGTTAGGGACTGCTGCCAGAAAACAAGTCCCAGAGCCCTTGCAGGGCTAGAACTGCTCTGTTCCCAAGCCTTCTCAGCTCCATCTTGCAGACATTATAATAATAACTGAGGTCCATTCCATTGTTTGAATGATAAAGAGGCAAAACCTGCCAGAAAACAAGTCCCAGAGCCCTTGCAGGGCTAGAACCGCTCTGTTCCCAAGCCTTCTCAGCTCCATCTTGCAGACATTATAATAATAACTGAGGTCCATAATGAAGCCCTTGGGCCCCCACAGGTTTAAATTTGTTTGGTAGTATTCACTAAGACACTGTTATGTGGCAGGGGAATGTTCCCAATATTAGGATCCGAAGTTCTGGATCACAAAGAGGAAAGTGGTCAAAGGTAATCCATAAAACCAAGAGGAAAACTACAAGGGCGTTGGAATCAACCATTGCTTTAAAATGCTTTCAAAATTTGTTAGCCCATTTCTGTGGCTTTGTTATGTACTGTTTATGAAAAACACTCTTAGGCACTTGAACTGCCTGAGGTTATCTTTCTAGATATCAATTGTCACTACAGAGTATTGTAAGCAGACATACACAAGCAGCAGGCACCTAATCTAAAAGAACAGCAGTTTCCCTAACAAGTGTCCTCAAAGGCTATAGCCATCTCTTTCTCTCACACACACAAAAACATTCCCAGTGAGTTTCCCTAATTACTTAGATTTAGATAGAACTATAATCAGCAGGTAAAATCCTTTCCATGGATTCTCAAACATCCGCATGCATCAAAACCACCTGGTGGGCTATCAAAGCATGGATTGCTGTACACATCCCTGGAATTCCTAATTTTATAGGTTTGAGATAGGGCCTAAGAATTCACTTTTTTAAAAAGTTCCCAGATGATGCAAATTCCTCTGGTTTAGCAAACCTGTGGAGAAACACTGTTCTGTGCAGTTACAGGTGGTGATATTGTTTCCTTCTTCTGTTCACACTGAGCACTTATGATTTGTCTTACCATAGAGACAAATCATTTCTGCCCTTGAGGGTCCCCTTCGTTGGATTCATATCTTGTCTGCTTATATTTTTAGACAGTCCAGGAAGTCCTCAACTCACAAACACCACACTTAGAATCATCTATTCCTATGGGATGTCTACTCTGGCCCATGAAAAACCTCTGCTACTAAAAACACAAGGAACATTGTAAAAATGCTGAATATTAAAAGAATCTATGGTAAAGAAAGAAAAAAAAAAGCTATGCTGTTCCTGGGATGAGACTTCTGCTTTAAAATAAAAATGATTTCTGGGATGGCTGGGGATCTGCTATGCAATTATCCCTCAATGTGACTGAGCTCACCAGATCAGTTTCTTCCTCACAACAAGTTGAAATAGGGTTGAAGCAGAAAGAGGTAAGTAATTCTGAGGAAGGAGTACCTTGAAGAATCAGGCAGACCTTGGTAGAAAAACCCTGGGAACCTGTGGAAAAGTGCAGCAAGGAGTGCACTCTGGCTTACAATTGCACAGCCAGTGCTAAGTGTGTGGTCACCAACTATTTCTCTTGCCTCCTGAACACACAGAAGAGCAACCTTTCCTGGTCTCCAGGCATCTAGGAGGGGCCAAAGGACTAGTTCTAATTGGTAGAATATGGGCGGCAGGGCTGGAGAGTGCCAGGCCCAGCTCCTAAATCAACCCCACAAGATGGTACTTGCTCTCTTCATCAGACTCTGCAGGAGTCTCTGAAGAGGCCCTCAGGACACATTGTGACTGGTAAGTCTCCAGGGGCCCGTGGCGCTGTTTGGAGGAAAGCTGCCCATCCAGAATACAAGCATGGACTCTGCATCCAGAAGAAATCGACTTCTGAGCATTAAGCCACTGAGATTTGGGGGTTTCATGTGTTGCTACAGCACAGGCTAGCCTTCCCTAACTCACGCAGCTATATGAGGGAAAGTGTAACGACTGCCGCTTCATTGTCTTAGCCAGACCGTAATTCTATGCATTACACAGATTCTGTATTATCTTTACCCCAGATCAGTGGCTCTCAAACCTGGTGAAGAAAATCACTTGTTTGGAGAAAGAATCCTGAGCCCTATTCCAGACCCACTGAATCAGAGTCTCCAAGACTGAGGCCAGGTTAGTTCTTAGACACATTGCATATTATGAACTAAATGTTTGTATCACCCCAAAATTCCTATGTGGAAATCCTAACCCCCAATGTGATGGCATGAGGAAGTGGGGCCCTTGGGAGACAATTAGATCATGAGGGCAAAGCTCTCATGAATGGGATTAGTGCCCTTATAAAGAAGCCCCAGAGAGACCATCGCTCCTGTGAGGACACAGAAGATTATGAACCATATCATCTCTGAACCAGGAAGCAAGCCCTCACTAGACACTGAATCTGCTGGCACCTTGATCTTGGACTCTCCAGCCTCCAGAACTGTGATAAATAAGTGTTTGTTGTTTAAACCACTCAGCTTATGGTACTTTTGTTATAGCGGCCCAAATGGATTAAAACACTGCAGATTTGCCTCCATGGAGCCACACTGAAAAATCCCTTTCAAAGGGCCAGTTTGCCCCTATCCAGATTCTGGCTTCTTCTCCAAGTGCATAATTTAGGACATTTTGATAGGTTTGTTATTCCTTACCAAATTATTTTGAAGTGAGGATTTTAAATTATGTATTGGCAGGAATCAAATGTTCAAGTGTAATGGGTTTAATTAATTTAAAAGCTTCTCTTTTAAGATGATGCAATAATTGGCATAAAGCCGAAAGCCCAAAATACCTACCAGTGAGAAGGATTTAAATGTTCAATTAAAATGATTTGAGTTTTATTGCTTGTGAGGGAGGTATTTAAATATGGAGATGGGATGGCTCCCGCCCTCTCCAGCTTGGAGGTAGCTTCTGCTTGCCTTTCCCTGCCCCTTTAAAGGAGTCTCCCTGCCCCTGCAGAAGGAAGGCAGCCACAGGGCAGGCTTGGGTGTGGCAGGCAGTCACAGAAGAAGCCCAAACTGGGGACCCTGTCCAGACTGCCACTTCCTTGCTCCTCAAATACAGCACCTCCATCTCTGCTCAGGGTCTCTGCACTTGCTTCTCTCTTCTATGGTCCTCCTCCAGATGTCTGACAGACTTCTCCACGCTTGCCTTTGTTTCTGCTCAAATTTCACACTGTCCCTGAGGCCTTCTCTGAAGCAAGAACCTTTTGCTATACACACACACTCCTTATACCCTATTGTATTCTCCTTTATAGCAGTTTCACCATCTGGCATGTTAAATATTACTCGTTTATTTATATATTGTCTGTTTCCCTCACTTATAATGCCTGGTCCATACTAAGTGTTCAATTCAAATAAATGTTAAGTGTTATTGTCATTTTAAAAACTTTTTTAATATTACAGTAAGTATTTTTCATTCTGTCATGAGTCATTAAGATTTGGCAATATTACTTAAGTTTAATTATTTCCCACTAATATATTTCAAAAACAATCAAGAGAATGTAGTCACAAACATCAGGGCTTCCAGACAGAGAAATGTGTCCAAATCTCAGATCTTTTATTAATAAGCTGTTGTGTCCTTGGGCAATTTACCTTAAACTCTTTGAGCTTCAATTCCCTCATACATAAAATGAGGATAAAAACTCCAACTCCCAGGGTTGTTGTGAGGATGATAAATGAAAAAGTTAAAACCCCAAGCACATAGTGGGCCCCACTGATGTTCCAAAGGAGTAGATGGCAAAATAAAGTAAGAGAATCAATGCCTCTTTATTTATGCCAGTCATTAGCTAAGGATCAGCCACTGTGAATGAAAAAAGCCTAGTAAAGTCAGTAAAATGTGAAGTGAAGCCTAATTCGTTTTTACAATATGACCTACTTTCTGCTATTTTTATTCATATGAATGACTGAAGTTGCAAGGAGCTGATTCTGCAAAGACTGTTCATTAAAAACATTTTCTTTTCTTTACAGCTTTCAGCTTTCAGGGATAAGAAAACAGATTTTTCGGTTTCAAGGATCTTTTGAAAGACCCCTAGCACTAATCTTACAGTGTGACTTTCAAAATCTGTGCAATGTCAAAGGTTGTTGTAGATGGGGGAGTTAAGGGGGACCTGGAGGAAGGTGGTTTTTAATTCCACTTGATTATGTAACTTCCATTAGGCAGCTCTGACTGCCCCAAATAGATGATTCAGATGTTAGCATTTGATGGTTTGCAAAAATAAAATTCTGAATGATCTTCTCCCTTAGATATACCTAGGTATAGGCTCTGTGGAGAAGGCCTCGGTGTGCTGGTTTTCCATTTAGGACACAAATCTGCTTATTAGATACTGACCCCAAGTCAGTTAAGTGCCAGTGAGTCTTAGCAGAATAGCTAAATGAAAAAAACATTTTCAGCTGCTTTGAAGTATCTTTGTAAAGGCCACTACGGTCTTTTCTTTCATGGACTACACAGTATTCTTTAACCAACTTAATTTACGTGCTAACAATGATAGAAAAAGGAAGGCTCATTTTCCCACAGGGCTAAACAAGGATTAATGATAGCCAACCAAATTGTCTCTTAATTTTATTTTCTTTTCCTTCTCCGGCTAGTCTTCTAGAGACAGCATATAGATTTTCCCTTAGTTAAGAATGCTAACTCAGAAGCCAGCAGTATACTAATAACAAATGAATGGGTCGTTTTTGTTTTTTGCATACCAGGAATTCTGCCTTATAAACTGGAGGGGGAATGAGGACATTTTATTGTTGGGGGATTCTTAACTAAGCAGATGGAAAACATGCGAGACAAATACCTTCTTGGGTGAATCTTATACCTGATCCTTATAGTCCCACTATATTCTCCAGACCAAACCCAAATGAGAACCCTTGCTCTGTCCTTCAGACCTACCATCCAAATTGATTACAACAAGCCAATTTGTCACGCCATCCTGTTCCTACCCTACAGACCACTGAGTGGAAGCACTCACAGGGGCCCAACCTGAAGAAGAGTAAATGCCAAGGGACTGGAGGGGACAGGTCTGTTTGACCTCATTTCAAAATTCAGGAACAAAAGGCATAGATGGTCTTCCCACAAGGTAACAGAAAAACAGAAGTTATGGAGGTGCTGGTTTTGTTTCTGTGACTAAATTTTCAAATCGAACAATATATAAGCCTTTGAAACAGTGACATGAAAACAAGATTGTGTGATCCTCTGAAACAGCAGCATGTGTTCTGCTCTCTCGTTGGGTGGGAGGCACAGGGGGTTGTTAGCATGTTCTCGCACTCTCTGGGGAACAGCCCCTCTCCTTTCTGAATGAAGAAATGAGCCACGACAGTGTGACCGTGCCTCACTCTGTAAATTCACCACCACCCCAGACCCACTGCCACTCTCTGGCCCTTTCCTAAAGGACTCCCATTCAGGAACAACATGACAAAGAGAACCCGCTAAATACCAATTGCAGTCATTTCTGAATATTTTCTGTGATGGCTTGACTTGCTAAAATGACAGAGTTTACTATTTTTAGCTTCCAGCTTTGGTGAGTTGATTAGTCAAAACAAAGTATTAAAATAGCATCTACTTGGTAAATTCAATTTCAGATGACTGCATCTTAAATTCATATCCATTATAGGCTCATATAAAACTGACTTTTATATGGCTAAGGAAGTTTGGGAAGGCATAATAAATATCAAGCTCAAAGAGAAAGGATGAATAACTTCTTTTGTCTCAAATACAAGTCTATTTTAGAATAAAATGCAAAAGTAAGCCTGTGATAAACAATAGATTCACTTAAATCATTTTAGGACAAATAGTAAAGTTAAAGAGGGTTTTTCAATGTTCCAACATTCCATCTGGGATGTGTTAAATGCATGGGATTTCAGTTAAATGTAACTTTTCTAACAAATAAATAAATGACAGTCTAAGTGACACGTTTTATAATGAACATAAACTTTTTTCTTTGTAAGCCTCCTTTAAAATAAACCTAAGAATTACGAAACGTTATCTTGTGATAATACGAGCTATAGAAACCTATCTGTAATCATTTGAAAAATAACCTTTATTTTATTCTGATTTTAAAAAGTAATACAAGTATAGGGAAACATGGTGAGGTATAGTGGAACTCCCTCCACTGTCTCTGCAACTTTTCTTTAATCTAAATCTATTCTAAAGTAAAAAGTTTATTTTTAAAAAAATAATACTTATTTTTTACTGTAGAATATTTGGGAAAATAGAGAAAAGTGCCAAAAAGAAGAACACTATAAAAAGATATATATATAATTATAGTGAGCTCTGTGTATTTATGTAGTTATGGATCATGTTTTCTTTGATTAATATGGCATTTTCCCATGTCATTAAAAATTCTTTATAAACATTCTTTTAAAGGACCACTTACCATTATATTATACAGCTAGCCCAAAATTTGTTTAACAATTCTCCTACTGTGGAGCATTTAACTTATTTACTATTTTTGGCTACTGGAATTGGCTTTACAAACAATATAACTGCACATAAAGCTTTTGCATATCACTGATAATCTCCTCAAAGATGAATGAACATATTTATAAACGGCCAAATTGCTTTCCAGAAAACTAACCTTTTCTTGAAGAGCACACATCACCCAATCTCAGCTCCGAGCCCTGCCACACATGACAACCTTCCAAAATGGCGGGAACACTGCCAGTTCAGCGCACTGTGACACTTCCTGGGAAGAGCCTCAGGACAGGATGTCTGCACTGAGTCAGGTCTGCTGTAGCCAAAGAAAAGTGTGAGATTCATGAAGGTCTCCAGGTAATCCTTCTGCCAGCCAGCCACCTCCTGATTCAGCTGTAGACAAAGGCCAGGTGCAGGTACCCAAAGAAAATCCACCAAAATCAGAGTAAGAGGAAGGATGGCTAAGAAAAAGATTTTACTCCAAGTTGGAAGTGTTATATTTGGCCCAAGATTATTCCCGGCAAAGGAAACACAAACAGGGATACTTGTATATTTTCTACTATTGACACTAGAAAAATCTCAGCTGAGAATATTGTTTCCCTAGGAGTTATTTGTAAATCTGGGGGCATTTTTGTTTGCCAGAATGACAGGAAAGCAATGTTGGACAGGGCTGGGAGGTGGGCATACTAGAACTCTGTGATGTATAGGTGAATTCCACAGAAAGAAGAACGCTTCTGCCCAAAATGTCCATAGCACAGTGACATCTTTGATGTTGCAGTCATAATTCTTAGGGCAGAGACCCCAAATGATGGCCTTCAGTCTATATTCTGCTTGAAAGTATTTTGTTTCACCCTAACAGCTAGGGGGGGGGGCGATAACTTCGTATAATGTATGCTATACGAAGTTATTACGCTCTGGTCCCCGGTAAACTTCCTGTTCCCAGGAGGCAGAAACCATCTCTGCGGCCACCAGTTCGGAAAAACGCCTAACCGATTTCTGGTTAGGAATAGTGTAGTCGGAGTGTTCCTGAGTTCGCTTGAACCTGCCGGAGAGCTGATTTAATAATTTGGAAATTTTACATAAAACTGGCTTCTCAAAAAAATCATATGACCTGGCAACACTGGGCCCCAAGTGCCATGGCAACAATTGGTGGGAAATGAGTAGTGACTGTCCACTTTGGGCTGAGGGGACTGGCCAGTTTCACTCACTGAAATTACCTGCCTGCACGATAAGTGTCCGAGTTTGCACTCACCATTCTCCTGCAAGGTCTTTCAAAGATTTCCCCAATTTCCTAGACTGGGGCAATTCTAGGAAGGCTCCAGGTCGAGCCCTTCCCTGCTCCCCACCATGATCAGTTACTGGAGAGGCACAGCACAGGGAGCTCCTGCCAAAGGCAGTTTTTACTGGGATAGTCTGTGCGTTTGTCATTTAATCAACATCTCCTCTCCTACCCTGACTGACCACACTGGACAACCCAGAAGTCCTCTTCCTGGAGCCTGAGAACAGTCTTCAAGTGCCAGTGTCTTGTTTCTTCCCCAACACCATCCCCACCACTGTTACATCAGCACTCCCCAGACCAAGGAAAGAATCGTCCCCACAAGGAAAGAATCCCCCCAAATCTAGAGAGGAACTTCCCAAGTTTCTAAGGTCCATCAGAAGCCCCAAACCAAAAAGCCTCAGGAGAACAGGGGCCAAGAAAAACAAGGCATAAATAACGTTAAGAACCCTGCCCTGGAAGTGGATCCTGCTGATCTTCAACCTTTGGTCCGGACTTGATGTGACCTCTCACTTTGCCTTGTCACTTCATCTCTCTGAGTCCCAGTTTCCTAGTCTGTGGAGTGGGGATAAGAAGATATCCTTCACAAGGTATCAACAATATCATGAATGGGAAAATGTCCTTCCTGAGTCCTGGCACACAGGACAGGCTCAGTAAATATTAGCCCAAGGTAAAGCTGGCTAATAACGCTTTTACTTCTCTACATTCGGGTAACACCTCCCTGTCTTGACAGCTGCATCTGGGAAAATAAAGTATCAACTGCTTTATCTGCCCCTGGTTAGGGGGTCGTATTAGCTCCTTCCTGTATCTTCTGGTATCAAATGGGTTTATTTCTTTCATCATGTTCATTCCTTGATGTATTGATCAAGCATCAACACACCTACAATGGGTTAGATACAGGGATGCAAAGGAAAAAAAACAATTTCAAAAATGGGTGTAGTGACAGAATTAATTGTATAAATACATAATTAACACTTCATATAATATATCCCAAATCAAAGATGTAATGGAGCTCTGTGACTGGAAGGTTCTGGTGACCTCCACGTGAAGAAAGGCGAAGAGATCAGGGAAGAAAGGAGAGGTATGGGTTCAACCTAAAAGCCAACTGGAAATTCACCCAGAAGACAAAAAGAAGAGAGAAGACAGAAGGTCTTCCTTGCAGATGGAAGATCCTCCATGCACAAAAACAAAGACATGGAGAAAGTGCTGTGTGTGGGGCCTCTGTGGAAAGACAAGTAGTTTGGCAAAGCTAATGCACCAGGAGACTGGGAGGGAGGGGGGTGTCAAGACAGACATTGGAAAGGGGCCAGGGTGGATCACAGGACTGTGTACCCCACAACAGGGCACCTGGACTTTGTCTTGTGAACAAATTGACTTGGAAAGAAGGGTTTTAGGAACTGGAAGAATGGAGTCAGGTTCACTTTCGGAAGGAGCGCCCAGGCAGTCTGTTGGCTGCTTCGTTTCTTCACTCTCGCTCTCCTTCCACACGCACACAGCCCTCCAATGTGACTGTAGGAACTGGAGGGCCCTCCTCGAGGAGACAGGTGAGTGGAACAGAAGGCTGGAAAAGGTGCCATGGGGAGAAGAAGGGGAGTGATGGAAGAGAGGGTAGCACAGAAGGTAGTTGGTTGCTGGGGGGACCGGCGGGCATCAGAGATTTATCAGGCCATAAAGCTGATTCATGGCTACACTAGGGCATCCAGAAATGGCCTTGCCCTGCAAGGATCACAAACACATGAGCAGTGTGGAAGAGCCTTCTAAAAATAGTCTAGAAGCAAGCCACCTTCCGGCCCATTCCTTTTTCTTTTAAAGATTAACTACCCTTAGGCAGTGCCAAAAAAAGACTGGGGGGAAAACAGACTCAAAAGGTCTTGAGCAGGTGCTGCTGTTTACTCACCCAACTCTGACATCACCATACTGTCTCTAGGGACTACAGCAAGTTACTGGGACTCAGACATTCCAGTAATTTCCTTAGGAAGAAGCAAAGTATGAAAGGAGGATAGCTTGTGTTAAATTTTAAAACCTGAATACTGTATAAATGATCTTCCTAAGTTATTTTTTGCCATAAGCTGTCGCAATGCCTTTGATGACAGAATCTATTATTCTACCAATGCTAACAACAGATCACTGTCATTTGACTTTCAGCATCATCTCAGAGACACAGATAATTGACAATGTCCCCCTCCCCGCACCAAAAAAATTTTCTCCTCCTAAAAGCCAATCACTAGTAACTTTCTATTAGTTTGGTTAATATTGGAGAATCTTTCTAATGCAGAAAGGTCTGGAATTAAAAGTGGCCAGGGCAGGGGTCACATTTTCATCATCTTTCTATCCCCAGGGACAAGCACAGTGCCTGGCATACTATTGGCATGCAATAAAATTTTGTTATAATGCCAGACAAATAAAAGAAAATGCATAGGTTATTGATTTAGTAATGAAATTTCCAAATTTTCTTTAAAAATTCATTTGTATGTAATAAAATTCATGCTTTTTAAGTGTTTAGTTTGATAGGTTTTGATAAACGTATATGGTCATGTAACAGCCACCACAATCAACCCTGAAAGCTTCCCTCATGCCTCTTTGCAGTAAAATCCCCTCCCCATAATCCTAGTCCGTTGATCTGCTGTCCATCCCTATAGTTTTGCCTTTTCTAGAACGTGATATTAATGGGATCACACAGTGTATGTGCTTTTGAGGCTGGCTTCTTTCAGTTAGCATCATGATTTTGAGATTCATCTATGCTGTTGCATGTATCACTAGTCCGTTTATTTTTATTGCTGAGTAGTATTCTGCTGTAAAGATGTATCAAGATTTGTCTTTCCATTCTCCAATTGCTAGGTTTTGTATCATTTCCAACTTTTGGCTATTATTACCACCATGAACATTCACATATAGATCTTCATATTGGCACGTATTTAATTTCTCCTGGATAAATACCTACAAGTAGATTTATCAAGTGTATGAATAACTTTATAAGAAACTACCACACTGTTTTCCAAAGTGGCTGTGTAATTCTACATTTCTAGCAGTAACGCATCAGAGTCCAGTTCCTTCATATCATCACCAACACTTGAAACTGCCAGCCTTTTAAATTTTAGTCATACGGTGTACAGTGTGTCTCACTGAGCCCTTAATTTGCATTTGCCTGATGACTCATACTGACTGTCTTTACATGTGATCACAGGCCAATCATACAGATTCCTGGGTGAACCGAGTACCTTTTAATGAAAATAAAAATGACATTATTCATTTAGATGTCTCCAATATATTTTGACATTTTAACTAATATCCATAAATAACCTTGTTAAATATTTCAGACTAACAAAACAGGTTTTTGCTTTTTTCCATTTTTCATGGAAAATTTCCTAAGATTAATTGCATGCTTTTTTGACTCCTTAAAGTTCTTAACCATTTTCTTGTTAACTTCAGGCCTCTGGTTCCAGCCACCCGATACTGTGCTATGACAGAGCACACCCTCTACTTCCTGTCAGTCAACTTCATGCCTTTTTTCAAAAAATTAGGTCTGTGTTTCATTTGCACAGTTTTTCCATCTCCTTCCTCTCTCTCAGAGGCTACTGTCTGCTGTTGTCCCCATGCCACTGTAATCTGCTGCACAACCAGATAGCCAAACTTCTGTGACAATTTAAAAAATAAGCATAAACAGCTCTGAGTAAAAAGGCCTGAAAGTTTCCCCAAGAATCAACCTCTCTGAGGGATCTGATGACATACATTTTATGGTTNAACGCATCAGAGTCCAGTTCCTTCATATCATCACCAACACTTGAAACTGCCAGCCTTTTAAATTTTAGTCATACGGTGTACAGTGTGTCTCACTGAGCCCTTAATTTGCATTTGCCTGATGACTCATACTGACTGTCTTTACATGTGATCACAGGCCAATCATACAGATTCCTGGGTGAACCGAGTACCTTTTAATGAAAATAAAAATGACATTATTCATTTAGATGTCTCCAATATATTTTGACATTTTAACTAATATCCATAAATAACCTTGTTAAATATTTCAGACTAACAAAACAGGTTTTTGCTTTTTTCCATTTTTCATGGAAAATTTCCTAAGATTAATTGCATGCTTTTTTGACTCCTTAAAGTTCTTAACCATTTTCTTGTTAACTTCAGGCCTCTGGTTCCAGCCACCCGATACTGTGCTATGACAGAGCACACCCTCTACTTCCTGTCAGTCAACTTCATGCCTTTTTTCAAAAAATTAGGTCTGTGTTTCATTTGCACAGTTTTTCCATCTCCTTCCTCTCTCTCAGAGGCTACTGTCTGCTGTTGTCCCCTGCCACTGTAATCTGCTGCACAACCAGATAGCCAAACTTCTGTGACAATTTAAAAAATAAGCATAAACAGCTCTGAGTAAAAACCATTTGCACAGTTTTTCCATCTCCTTCCTCTCTCTCAGAGGCTACTGTCTGCTGTTGTCCCCATGCCACTGTAATCTGCTGCACAACCAGATAGCCAAACTTCTGTGACAATTTAAAAAATAAGCATAAACAGCTCTGAGTAAAAAGGCCTGAAAGTTTCCCCAAGAATCAACCTCTCTGAGGGATCTGATGACATACATTTTATGGTTTATTTCCAGTCAGGGCTCTGCTTGAGAGAGAGGTAAAGTCAGTTAATAAGTGTCCTTGAGATCAGAGAAGAGAATCTCTGTCAGCATTTCTAGACAAAAAAGAAAGTTTTTTGGGTAACCAACCAACTCTGATAGATCCCTAAGTGGCCAATTTTTCCAATTCCACAGCCATAAATGATACCAAATAAATAGGATCATGTTTAAGGCCAGTCAATGGGGGCAGGAGTAGGGTTAGTGCTCTAGTGCAGTGTCCTAAAGTAAGTTCCCAGCTTTCTTTCGTTCATTTCAACAGTACCACTCCCTTTGGTGGTGAGCCTCAGGCTCACTGAAACCCTCCTGGGGAGGAGAAACACCAGCCTGCGCCCCGACACAGGAGCCTCTGGACTCCAGCGTGGCGGCTCCATCCTGGCCAGCAGGGTCAGCAGCCTCGCCTCTCCAATAAAGTAGGCACTGCCCAGCTCGGAGCACCTGTGCCAGCCAAACACAGGAGAGAATGGGAGAGCGCGCTGTAAAGAGAAATACGACTGCGGGAGACCAGTATTATTACAGCTCGAAGGGAAGCCCGACGTATTAGGAGCCTATGACAATCTCACGCCATGGCCAAAAGTTCCTGGGAAGAAAATAACGACAAAATACTCCTTTAACTGGAATGAGAAAAGGACAAGAGCCTCGCAGTGAGAATGGAGCGAGATTCCGTGCTGCCGGGACAGAGGACATCGTAGAAAGAACAGAAAGCAGGTTCTGAGCAGGGAAAAAGCAAAAGACCCCAGACAAGCAAGAATGAAGAAGGGACATGAAGTGTAAACAATGCATAAGGAAATAGTAACTATGGGCAGGGTGCGACATCTGTGTGTCTAAATACAGTCTAAACCTGGGCATCCTATTTGGGCAGTACAGCTACGACGCCGTATTTCATTTTTGAGTTTGGAGTTGGCAAGACTTTCAGTGCAACTCCAGCTCCATTATTCCTACTTACTGTTCCTCATCCATAAAAACAAATGTCTGCTACGTATACCTATCAATGGCTGACTACATTGTCTTTACTAATAGAATTTTTATCCAGGCCTGAGTTTCATAGTCAAAGAAGGTAAAAAGATTAAATGAAGTGCCTGGCCATTGGATCCACTTCTAGAAATATTTTCTCAAAATCTACTGTGTAAGCAACAGACCTTCAGGAGGCACGAGATTCCCAGACTCTCCCCAGAGGGAGAACTTTAAGATGCCCTCAGGATCAACACTATTTTAATGAGCAGAAGCCAAAATAAAATAAGAAATTGACAGTGAACCGTAGCTGTAGGTCTTTTTGTCTCTTACACACACAAGCATGAGCGTTCTCACAGAGGGAAGAATGAAGCTATTTAGCAGCTGCTGTGATTTGAATGCTTGTCCGTCCTCTCCATCCAAAGCTCATGTAGAAGTTTGATCCCCAGTGTGGCAGTGTTGAAGGCGGGGCCTTTAGGAGGTGATTGGATCATTAACTCACTTCCCAGCCTCCAAAACTGTAAGAAAAAAATTTCATTTTCTTATAAATTACCCAGTTTCAGATATTCCATTGTAACAGAAAATAGACTAATACAGCAGCTTAATCTAAACCGTGCACCTCTCAGTCTCTAATTTTATCAGGTTCTCCTAGGTGGAACTCTTTTTCTGTATTTATTATGGGAATGTGGATTAAAGAAATATATATTTGCCTTGCCCCACCCCAAGCCTTTTCCTTTCAATCAACCAAGAATTAATTCTTAATAATATTACATGTGCAAATCTTACCTCGCCTTACTTCTAAGCTGAAGGAGCCCTCATTTCAGTAGGAAAACAAGTGATGTGTATGAGAGTATATGTATAAAATTTCATCCTCTCTATGAAAGTAATAACTTTTCTCAGTTTTCTAAGATCATGATATTGATAAAAAAGAACGCTGGACCTCACCACAGAATGTATAATGCAATAATATCTACCCTCCCAAATACATTAAAATTATTATTGTTTTTATTATCTGACATTTATTGAATGCTTACTGTATGCACAGAAGTATGCTTTGCTCTTTATAAGAATTGCCTGGACATCCCTAAAGTGCGATAGCCCAATTTAGAGGTGAGGAAAGTCACAAAAACAGAAAATGGAAGAGCTAAGATTTGAATCTAGGATTACCTAACTCCACCCAACCTCATAATTACTATGCCATATCTATTAGTCTTATTTTTTCTCTCCCATGCCTCCCCGATAATGCTCATCTTTCTTTTCTCCTAAATTCATGCATTCATTCAACAAATCTTTACTGAACACCTACTATAATACATGCTAGGCAGGAGAGTAGATACATGTTCCTGGCTTCCCCATGTCAGTCACTGGCACTAAGTTACCTCCCATCTCCTACTACCAAGTATCAGCATCTGGGTGCCTAGACCTCCCATCTGTAGGCTGAGGCAAGTCCTCACTGTTTGGAGCAACGTGGCCTTAGACCAGAGAGATGCACTTCTGGGTTCTTCTCTGTGACTCGATGATAAGTCATCCTTATTATAAGTTTGGCTCTGGCCTCATGCCCACACTGATAATCAGCTCTGTTCCTGAGTTTCTGCCAACACTTTAAAGAAGCCAATTCTGATCGCTGGCCCTCTGCCTTGTTACTCACACTTGAGTCTGTCTTGGGATACACTCAATATCCAGCTCTCTAGAACCAGAGCTCCACCTTACTTTTGTCAGTTCCTCCTGAGAATGTAAGTTCCCTGAGGGCAGAGATCCATGTCTGTTTCTTTATGAAGTGTCCGAAGCTCCTGGCATAGTGCACAGGTTCTCCAGCTGAATCCCAGGCTGGCTGATGGCCATGCTGTTCTTGCTGGTCTTCTTGATACTTGCTCCCTCTTTTTCCAGTCTTAGGACCATCTCAGCAGACTTCTTGGGATGCTCCACAAGCTCCCTGGATCCCCTGATGTCAAATGACCACCAGAGTCCAGTCTGTTGCTATGATTTTCATATCATGTGCCTTGGCTGCGATGAGGCCTCCTGGCAGCACCTGCAAGGTGTGTTTGCTGGCACACGTCAGCTCATGGGCCAGTGTCCAGCCCTGCCAGCCTGTCTCATTGACTGTGTTAATTGGTCTTTGCCTAGTTATATCTAGAAATATTTTTTATACAATTATATACAAAAATTATGTAAAATTCATAGGTATTTATGTTCAAAGATATAAAAGCAAGAAACTGGAATGAATAATAAAACTGTTAATTATGATAAGTACACAAAATGGGTTTTAATTCTGCCATAAAAATATTCTAAAGAATAGTTGATTGCATGAAAAAAATGCTTATAATATTTAAAAAGTTATAAGATTTTACATACAGTATGATCCCAACTATGGGAAAACACCTTAAAATTAAAAAGACCAGCAATAATCTCTCCAGGTAGTTGAATCATGGGTGATTTAAGTTTTTCATTTACATTTTTCTGCATATTTCTAAATTTCCACAAGAAACATATATTACTCTTATAATATGAAAAAATAATAAACGTAACATTTTAAACATGTACTAAAGCAGATATGCCTGTGCTTTGGCAATACTTAGCTCAAGCTTCTCAGTCTTTAGGATCTGAATTACTAGCCTATGGTTATCAGTAAACCTAATTAAATAAACAGGATGAATACAATCTGAATTTTAATTTCCTCCCATTTTATTTCAAGCTAGTGAATGGATCCACAGATTGAAGTGGGGTAGAGCCTGATCATAAGGCACACAGCTCAAGTCTTCCAGAATGCCCTATGTCATGCCTTGTTAATTACACCTATTTGTGGACTTTACTTATTTATCCCACAAGGCTACCAGCTAGTTCCCTAAGGATATTCCTCGAGTGCCTAACACAGAATTCTGCAGGTAGCTGGTGTACCAAAGATGCCTATGGAGCAAATTAATTTTAGGAGTGCACCAAATTGGTTCCAAAGCAGTCAGCTTCTTCCAAAGTTATGCCGGAAAAAATAAGTAGGCATTTCAATTGAAACAATCTCTTCTTCGGTCAAAACGTCCCTCTCCTGCATCACAATGGCATACAGACCTTTGGTTTAAAAAAAAAAAAACACTACAAGGTCATTCAAAAACAAATGGCAAATGCAGAAAATTTTTATAATGCCCAATTCTTGTCTCTGTTTGCATTTCTCCCTTCATGACTGCAGCACCACCTTAATTTTCATCTTGCAGTCACATGCCCAGAAAGTTACATGCTTCCGACCCACAGTGGGCAGATTACCTTCTCCCAAAAGACGTGCTTTACTCCTTGAGACTGCCTGCAAACTCCAGTAGTAGCTCTTTAAATTAACAAATATTTTTTATATTATTTATACACTATGAAAAAGCCACAAGAAAGTCTTGCTTCTGTGTAGGGGTTTTGTGGCGGTGGTGGTAGTAGTGGTGTACGTGCACACATGCGTGTGCGTGTGCATTCATTTTCCCTTTTCTCCTAATGCAGTAGTTTTTATGGCATAGACATATTATGGCCATTCAGATACTGAAAACTGTAAATCTCATGCAGGAAAGGAGTTATGGATGGCCTCATTTCAGCTAAATGTTATATGATCAGCTCAGAATTATAAAAGTCATAGGCTGAGTTTTGTGAACATTGCCCCAAAATACAATCACACCAAGATCGACTGTTGTTTAACCCACTAGTGCATTTTTCTTAAATTATCTCTTTTCACATCAACATTAAAAAATTATTGTTTTTCTTAACTGACTCCTCTTACTTAAAACTATCCCCATTTAATCACAACCAATTCATTAAGATGGTTTAGGATTTTCAGCCTTGCCAAAATTATGGATTCTATTTTCTGGAGTGATAATATTTAATTCTCTATATATCAACAACACAGTTCTCATAAAGACCAGGCTTATTTAGGAGCTGCTGAGATTAATAACTCAATTGTCTACATACCATATACTTTGGCCCAGGCTCCAACACTAACAACACTTTTTCTAAATCGGTGTTCCCAATCCCTTTATTAGAGATAATGAATTCATCTCATGGCCAGGAGCAGAAAGTGATTTCCAAGGTCTCAAGTGATATGAATCAACCCTCTCAGGGTTGGGACTATGTCTTGATTGTATACTTGCTCTTGAACAAACTACTGCTTCCATGTGATTTCTTCCCCCTTTTACTTACCCAAATGATTTTCATTCTTACCTCATTCATCAACTTGTCAATTGTGGAACAGGAGCGATTTCCCTTCTTTGTTTGGGATTCTGGCCACAAGCCAGGCACCATTTTCCAAGTAATTAATGAGCCCTGCAATGTCCTGGCTTGTGACCACCAGCTTCATCCTTCGTTATGCTACATGTCGCCTGGAGAAGGGCTGAATGCAGGAGCAGGCAGTAGGCTGCCATCTAATGAAGAGCAAGCTTCTATTTTTAGGTGAAAATACCCTTTTTTTTTTTACTTTTGCCACTTGGTAAAGTGGATATTTATAGTTAAATCTTAGGATCATGACAAAAGTCCCCAAAGCAGAATTATCTAGGAATTATGGATTTCTAATAGACTATCAAGAGCTGAAATGAAGCACACCATCCCGTAGGGTGAGAACTCAACCTTCACTCTCACCCCCACTCCCAAGCTGCCTGCCCTGCATCAGCAACAGAGAAAATACCAAGGAACTCAGTGTTCGGTGAAGGACAAGAAGAGGTCCAGAGGTGAAAATGGACTCTTTTTTCCCCCTTCCTTATTTCTTAGGGGCAAGGAGATAAAATACTGAGGTTTTCTTCACCATGATCATTCATGAATTCAGAAAATATGCTTTTAGTACCATCAGGTGTTTGACATAGTTCTAGGTGCTAGGGACAGGGTGGTCAACAAACAAAATCCTGTTGGGAAAATGGAACAATTTGGTCAGGCTCCCCTTGCCTCACAGCCAGTTCAGGGTGGTTCGGTAAACATTGTGTGGGTGGAGTACCTGCGCCTACAAGGCAGTGCCACTTTGGCTGGTTTTTACTGCCTCGGGCGCCCGCCTTGCATGGCCATGTTTTTCCAGACCTGCAGCTTCCAAGGACAGTGTGGCTGGTTATCTAGCCTATAGACCTGCCTGAAGGGGTCTGGTGACCCAGTGTGGCGTGGAGGGGTCTGGTGACTCAGCCTGGCGTGTGAAGAGTTGGTGACCCAGTCTGTGAATGGGTTTGAGGGGTCTGGGAACTCCAGACCCAGCCCTAGCTCAACCATTGGCCCAGTTAGTGCAAGATTACTGGCAGGTAAAAGAGCCGCGACAACTAGCGTGGTCACCTGGCCTTACAATTGGCCTCACGAACAGGATTAAGAGCTAGACAGCTGGCGATGTGAGGATTCCAGGCCTTAGCCGTAGCTTAGCAGTAGCCAGACAAATCCTTATCCTCAAGGAAGAGTCTAGTGAAAAAGAAAAAAACGGAAATGAAAATGAATGAATGAATGGCAGATGGTGATGAGTGCTGTAGGGAAAGAAATAAGCATGGTAAGGGGAACAGGGAATGGAGGGTCTAGAGGGTGGAGTGTTACTTTCTGCAAGGTGGTCTGGGCAGGCCTGTCTAATAAAATGACATTTGAGCAGAAATCTGAAGGAAGTGAAGGAGCAAGTGACAGCCAAGTCAGAAGGAGAGGATGCCAGGCAGAACAAACGGCAGGTACAAAGGCACCGCGATCAGACCATGCTTGGCATGGTCCATCAGTAATTACTCTAAAAGCTTAACAGTCTTTGCAGATTTGAGTTACTGTAGATAAATATCTTGTTCTTTAAGTCCCAAAACATTGATTTTAAAATTTTTGAAGAAAAATTGCTGAAGATGTGTTATGTAACCCTCTGTCCTGTTAGAAATATGGTCCATAATTAAATCATTTCCGATGACTCAGATGTGTAAGTATCATTATTTATTCATGTACCTACTGAGCATGTTAATCTATGCACCTCACTCTACTTATTTTCGTTTACCTATAGAACATCTGGTCTTCGCTAGATGCTGGGTTAGTCACTGGAAATACTAAGATGAGCAAAGTAGACAAGTCCCTGCCCTCACAGAGCTTACGGTCTGATGAGGGCATTATTCAACCAAGACATATAACTATAATCTGAACTTAGTGCCCTAAAGGAAAATGCTGGGGGCTATCAGGGCCCAAAACAGGACCTGGGGTCTTCTGGAGGATGAGGAAATATTTTGTGAGAAAGTGACATGATGTTAATAAAAGGAGAAAAACAATCCAGAAAGTAGGGATGTGCAAATGTCCTGAGGTGGAAGGGAACAAATTGGGTTTGCTGTATTATGAATGAGGAGGAACAGTAGTGTAACTAAGTGTGGAGAAGGAGGCTGTGGTCAGATCATGCTGGGCTTTGGAGGCTAAGTTTGATCTTCATCAAACGGGAAACTATTTGAAAGGTTTTAGGCATGAGAGAGACATGATCAAATAAGCATTTTAATATGATGTCACTGGCTGCACAGTGGAAATGCAGGGGCTGCAGGAGGAACATCAGGACAATCCCCTGCAGGCCTTCAGACAAGGGATGTCTGTTGCCTAGACTAGAACAGTGGTGGCAAAGACAGAAAACTGAAGAGGGAAATCAGGAGCCATTTAGGATATAGAATCAGCTGAGCTTGGTGATGAATTCAAACTCAGGAGACGATAATGTCATGGGTCATTCCTACTTGGTTTCTGGAGTCATAATAATGCCCTTCATTCATTTGTTTATTTGCTGGAAAAAAAGAAAAAATGACAAGACATCCTAGCACAGGCACCAAACACACAGAACACAGAACCCCTCTACTGTCTGGCAGCCGGACTGGTTCTAAGTGGTCTCTAGATCCCTGGTATGCAAGTCCTCAGTGCCTGCAGAGCTGGCCCTCAGCTGAGAAGCATCTATCACAAAAGTTAAAGAGAAGCCAGCCAGCAGGCTACATTAGACTCAGGATAAATGAGCTCCTGGCCCAAAGCATTTGATTTCTGTTTCAACTCTACTACCATGGCACTTAGTTGGTCACTCCTACAAGGAAATCAGCAAACTGGGTGACTCACTAAGATTTTATTTTCAGAAGAGCAAAGCACCTAAATAAAGATCCTTGAATTTAGCATACAATACCCAGAAGTCATCTGAGGATCAGCAGCCACAATTTAGGAAAACTTCAAGTGTGGCATTTAGGCTTGAGAGGGGAAGTTGGAAATTGGAGAACTGATCTCACAAACAAAAAGCTTGTATAATAGCCTGTCCCAGATGAGACAGCAATGAGAGGACAAAGAAGAAAGCAGTCCTCCTGTTAATACCAAGGAAATCTAGGGAAGTGACTTCTTAAAAAGGAGCAGGTGAAAAGAAGAATTTTAGTGTCACCGAGAGTGACTGTGCTTCCTCCTTGCTAGAAATAGCTAAGAGAATCTAAATCACTCACTGGGCCCTAAGAAAGGAGGTGTTTATAAATGAGCTGAAACTAAATAGTGCCATATAGATTCTTCTACCCTCTTCTCTATGCACAGTATGACCACCCACGCATGGTGACAACAGTGCTAGGATAATACCTGTAGTTTATTTGTTTTTGACAATAAGTAAACCCAGCATAAACTCAATTCCTTCCCTTGAGCATAGGTTTAAAAAAAAAAAAAAAAAAAGGCCTTCCTACACCTTACATATCTTACGCCTGTGCTTCCAAACCAGAGCATATGTACTCCCCAGGCACACAACTCCACGCCAAGTAGCAGCAGGAAGCCACAGAATTTTTTTGTCTACCTTTCTGTAGGAATTACATTAAAATAATTTTAAATTGAAGCAACAGTGATCACTATTTCATGGTATATAGAAGGAAAATCCATCTGAATTTTAAGGATAAAAAACAAAATTTCAAATAAATTTCATTCTGCTTGTTTCCCCACCATCAACCTCAATCAAGCCTAGACCTCTTGATAGAGATGGGGTAGTTGCAGACCAACTTATCCATTAGGCACAGTGGGCACAGTGCCTAGGGCCCACAATACTGTTTTGCAGCCTAGGAAAATGTCCTATTACGGTCATGCATCGCTTAATGGTGGGGATATGTTCTGAGAAATGTTTCCTTAGGCGATTTCAACATTGTGCAAACATCTTAGAGAGCACTTACACAAACCGAGATGGTACAGCCTGCTACACGCCTAGGCTACATGGTATAACCTATGGCTCACAGGATGCAAACCTGTACAGCTTGTTACTGTAATGAATGTTTTACTAATGTAATATTAATATATTCATCTTATACCAAGGCAGTTATAAGTCTATTTATTTATTTATTTATTTTTTAATGGAGGAAAGAACCCACAAAGGCAAAAATGTCAAGGGCCCACCAAAGTCCCTGGGTAGTTAGTCCCTCTCCTCTGCTGTGCTGGTAAACCTCAGAACACATGTGACACTGATAGTTCTTAAAGTATGGTGGTCCAAATACCTCTGTGATTTGGTGAGACAAGGGCAAATACTTTAATTTGAAAACTGTATGTGTACTATACTTTAAAGTGTAGTTGAAAATAATGGTTTCCCATTTATGGTAGCAATAAGTTTCCTCTTTGAAAATGTTAATTAATTAAATTAAATAATTTAATGAAAAAATATTAAGTAAAAATACTACAGAGTCTAGACAGATTTGGAAAAAAAAATAGTGAGGTTGGTATGCAAATGGCTGAAACTTGAGAAACACTAGGACCAGCTAAAACACCCCAAAAAGTTTTCTTATATACTATATTATTCCTCATGAACATTTAAAATATTACCAGAATTTCCACTACTAATCCAGTGGGAAGATTAGAATTTTGGGGTAGTGTGGTCTGATTATTTAATTCTATCTTAAATCATATATCATAATGTTTTTCAGAATTAGTGGTTCACACTGTTAAGAGAACAAGAAATATTTGTTTGTTGGGACAAAGCACCTCCTTTAACTATCCCATGAAATGATCCTACAATAACTCTTGCATTGTACTGATGGAGGCAGATAATTGATAAAGATTCCCCACAAGAATAAGACATTCACACAAAAATGAGGTCAGCAGGTCCAGTCCTGCAAGCTAGGATAATTTTACAAGAGTCAGACAGCTCTGGGGCATAAACTAATCACCTCAAGGTCTGCAAGAAGCCACTCCTGATTCCCAAGAGGCAGCAGAGTCACAAAATTACATTGTATTCCCTTGCTCAACACAAAATTGCCACACTTTTCCAAAACTGCCTGTCTTGAGTCCTGTCAAAACAGGATGATGGAAAGTCAGAATAATTTTCTGGCCCTGTATTTCTAACATTCCTATAATCCATTCCACTTGAGTCATGTTTTGGATGTAGAGAAGGATAGTTTCTCCATTAATATTTGAAAGCAATCCACACTTGCATGCTTTAGTTCCCCAGAGCGTAGACTCATTATTGAATCAGAAGCAGCCAGTGACATCCAAGATCTCTTTAAAGCAGTATTCTAAGGCTTCTTTTCTTTCTTGCGTGTCTGAGTTGTTAAATCTGAAAGAATGGACTTAACTACTCCAAAAGTGAGAAGGCCTCAGGTTGTTTATCAAAGGCAATGAAATCTTTCCCAGGAAGCCACAAGACCAGTTGCCCAAAGAAAAATATTCTATGTTATTACTCATGAACATTTAGAAGAATTACAAAACAAGTAAGGCATAAAATAATACAACATTATTGTAAACACTTGTGAGGAGGGTGAATAAGATTCTCAATCAGTTCATTCACCTCTGCCAGTATGAGCTATACCATTGCCCTTACCTAATATTTGCACAAAATATTGCATCTAGTATAAGCAGAATCACATTTGAACTCAGGTCTGCTTAGACCCAAACCCATGCTCTTAATCCATCCCTGTGTGAGAATAGTGGCTAAACCAAAGCTGGTAGCCAATACATACTTGCTGAGTCTCAATCTAATTTAAGAACCAGGCTGTTTGATGCAGGATTCTGAGGTATTTCTGGGGCTAGTGTACAGTTAATCTCAACTCCCAGAATGAAAGAGTTCCTTAAGACATCAGAAGAGATTAGTGGACTACATCTGCTAATGCCATATTCAGATATTTTCTGTTAATTCTACTCCTTGTTGAAATTCAATTAGGATGAGAAAAATTAACTATTGCAATTAAATAATCAAGAGGAAGTGAAAGATTTCCATACAAAAGCTTAAAGTTCTGTTGCCTTAAAAAAAGGAATGTCCAAAGAAACTCAGTCCTTTAACTGGATACAGGTAAAGAGTATACTGCATATATAAAAACTAGCTAAGATTTTCTCTGAATACTCACTATATAACCTGAAACTTTTCCAAATGCATTTCATGTATTACCTCGTTTAATCCTTATGACATAGGTACTGTTATTATTCCTATGTTTCCTATGTTTTAGAAGAGGAAACCAAGGTACAGGGTGGTTAAGCAATTAACCCTAGGTCAAACAACTAATACGTGGTACAGCCAAGATTCTGGACCCAAAGGATCTAACTCCAAAGCCTATGCTCTTGACCACTTTCCTCTAATGTATCCCATAATAATAGCTAACACTTATTGGACACTTAATATGTCCCATATATCCTTTATGAATACCATCTCATACATTATTCCCAGCAACCATAGGAAGAATATATGTATGTATATGTGTGTATGAATGCATGCAGACATAGAAGTAGGTGTGTGTATATGTGTGTGTGAATGAATTGATCCTCTGTCCCATCACTGTAAAAACATTTGACCAATCTCTCAACCTTTGAAAGCAAGCCATCTTACATACTCTTTATGTGATTAATCATATGACAAACTGCTCACATAAAAATTGCATTATGTATCATCCTTCTCATATTTCCATTAGGTGTATTGATTGAATCATTTTCGAGAGGAACAGAATTCATTTATTCTCACGTTCTTTCATTTTAATATGAAATATAACAGCACCAGAGAATGTTCTATAATATCTTGAAGGACAGAGTTTTAGGACTATCATTGAATTTATAAGAGTTGAGAGGAAAATTTCCAATGCATAGTAGCAGCCAAATGTCTCAAATCTGTATGTACTCTCCACTTAGTGTTAGAAGACTCCACATCATGTATCCTGGTTAATGCCAGAACTGAGAAGATTTGCCTTCTCCTTTTCACTTGTCCACATGTGTGATTTATCTCTGCAGGGTGTGACAAGCTAACCAACACTGGGCATCAAGGCCTTGCCTGTGCCCTCTCAGTTCCCAGAACTGTTCAACAACACAAAGGTTAAATGGCCCATTTCAGGCACCCAGCCCCTCCTGAACCCTGGATTTATGGCTTCTTTTTATCTAGGAAAGGCATTTCACCAATCAAGCTACCTCTAGTCCTCAGGGCCAGTGAGATGGCCTAATTTCATGCTTCCCAAATTTAAGTGGGCATATAAATCACCTGGGGAAACTTGTTAGAAAGCAGATTTTGATTTACTCAGCAGCTTTGGGAGGACCTGAGACTCTGCATTTCTAACCATCTCCCAGATGATGACAACCATGCTGGACAGCAGTAGCAAGGGTCTGCTTCATAGACAAATGCAAAATTATGCTTCCAAGAACAATATGTGTTTGAATAGTTGAAAGGTTCATCCTGAGTTCTAATCCAGGGTGATCCATAAAGTTTTCCAATCTTCATGTGGGATTCAAAACTCTAGACAATCCTCAGAAATATCTATTCACTTTTTAAGCCTTCTGCCTCCACAAGTCTACATCTCCCCAAGTAGGGAGGGAGACCATTATCCCATACATAATATTAAAGATATCCCTTCTGTGACTTAGCCACTGTTTCTCTTGTGTTCATTTACTCAAAGGATAAGCAACTAATGACTTCAAATTCTCCAAAATGGCAAATCCTTAACATAAATGTGTTTAATTTTCAGCAAAGCTTTTCTAACTCAGACTACTTCAGATGCAAGGGTTGCACTAAGTAAATAAGGTGCTATTTTGCTGCATAGTTTAATGAACCAAGTACATGAAGTAACTGATTTAAGCGAAAAGTACAAATTCCTTGGAGGAAATGCTGTAATACTGAAGAACAACTTGTGATTAGTATATCAACAGGAATAAATAAACAGTAGTGTTAAGATACCTGAGAGTACTTAAGGACAGAGGCTTTTCAACAAACTTCCTAAACTTCTGTTCATACTCTTAAATTGCTTGGTAAATTTTTCCTTCTAAGGCACTTTAAAAGGTCAAGTTCAGCCCAGATCTCTTCTCTGAAAATTAATGAGGTTTTAATGTACTCAGAAATGCAAAATTAGTGTCAAGGTTACTTGACTGACCCAAGCCAAAGAACCTTCTAGAATAACAACATATTTTGGCTGGGTTTCTACATTTAAGTCACCTAGCCTCTTAAGTAAGATATTTTAGAGAATATTTATTTCAATCTATAGGCAGAATTACTAGGTTACTTGTGAGCAGCAGAATAATTCTTTTCTATCTTTTTTAAACGGTCAGATAGGAGAAATAAAATATGTAAACAATGCTGAAGAAAAACTGGCTTGCCATTGTAGCTCCTCTACTTTAAAAGGGATCTTAAGAACTAGAAACAGTTCTTGGTTAAACCAGAAAATTTTAAATTAAAGGTTAGACCGCTGAACACTTGACGTGAACAGTTGGCCCCATAATGCTTTAATTATGCCAATGAATCATATCTGTTTAAGTCGTTGGTGTCAAAAGGTCATGGGTTCAACTCCAGGTTGTGCCACTTATTGTCAGTATGACCTAAGGCAAGTCAAACTTTCCAAAGTTCAGACTCCCTCTTTAAAGCAGGGATAATAAGTGGTAAGTATGTACTTCGTGATGTGGGGTGGAAGCCTGGTACAGAGCCGTTCATATAATAGGTATACATACTATATACATACACTATACACATACACTATACATATGTGTTTACATGCTAGTGCGGCTTCTATTTTTCACAGAACAAGGTCTGTCCTTGAGCTTTAATAAGACACATTGATCACAAGTAAAGTCAAGAACTGCTGCCCAAAGCACATATTAAATGTATGGAACGCCTGACTGCAAGAGATAACCCAAGATAAAAAAAATACAGCGATGGCTCTTTAACAAACCATCTAAAGAGTTCTGAACTCATCTTAACCTCTGAGGTTCAAGTCTGGAAACATAGTAACATTCTTCCCCAACCTGACCTTCCACATGGGCTCTATTTCACCTGTAAGTCAGTTCTTAAGCATTGGGCTTTTCACTGAAATGCCCAGTCCTTCATCTGAGCTGGGTTAAAAAGTTAATGTATTTTTCCTTCTCTAGTAATAATAGGCAATAATGTTTGTAGTCTTGGTACTTCTTCAAAGTTGATATTTACTATTTCTTAAAATTTCCATTCTGAGATACCTATTTTTGGTAAATATCTTCTACCCTCCATATCCCCCGAAAAAGTGCATCTTAGTATAAAGTGCCATTATTCCAGCAAAATCAGCTTTTAATACCACATTTATATCTTAGAGTGACACTGCACCACCAGGAAAAGAATTGTCTTGAACTGTTTCCATATTAGAGAGAAATTCAATCCTAACAAAGCAAAGAACTCAGTCAGCACAAACACATAATGGATGCATGCATGCACATATATATACATATATATATCCCCCTTATTTTTTCCCCTAATATTCAGCACTTTCAAGGCATTTTCATTGCTTCTACTCTAACCCAAAACACTGACTGTGAAGAGGGGATTTTCTCCCCCATATTTATTTGGAAATAGACACCAACCACAGAGAAGTAGTTGACCCCAAATGCCTACAAACTCACACTAAACTTTGAGCAGCTGGTCTGGTCAGCTACCCGAGCTGTGTTTCTCAAAGAAATATGGAAAAGAAATCTCTCATCTTTAAAACCAACACCACGGAGAGCCAAAGGGCATTTCACAGCCGAACTTGGTCGGCACCAGATTAAAAGCCTAGGAGTTCTTTGTGTCCTCCCCCTTGAGCTTCCTGAGAAGCAAGATCCTGAGTAAGACGTTGACTTCTGGGTGTTTTTGTCCTCTGTCAGCAAATGGGTATCATAATCCCAACTGATCTACTGATTTGATTGTTAGAAATGCAGATACCCCCTAGAAACTTATGTACAGACTAAGGAGTCTCTTCAACACTACAGACTGCTGAGGGGGAAATAATGTAAGTGGTGTTTGGGGTGTGAAGGGAAACATTACCGACACCTATCTTACTTTTAGGTACTCGCACATATATGAATTTGAATGAGAGCTAACACATGAAGGATAGAATTGAGGCCAAATTTCAAAGAACATAGTTGACCGTGGTACTGCACATCAACTTAACCAGGTATGAATCTCCCATGCTTCCATACTGGAAAATAATATTCAAACAAAGAGCAGTTTTTTTCGAAGGTTGCTATTTTGTTTGGGGTTTTGTTGGCAGGCTTGCGTGTGTGTGTGTGTGTGTGTGTGTGTGTGTGTGTGTGTGTGTGTGTGTGTGTGTGTGCGCAGGCTTGTTCTGGTTTTGGGGTGTGTGTGTGTGTGTTTTGTTGGCAGGCTTGTTCTGGTTTTGTTATTTGTGTGTGTGTGTGTGTGTGTGTGTGTGTGTTTCACCCATTCACTATGAACACTGATTTCTTGGCCACACCTTAATGTATGACATATTTACTCAGATGATTAACTGTAGGCATTAGTCTTGTTCAAGCAAGTCTTGTCCTGAGCAACAGATAAACTGCAGCCCCAAGGAAAAGGGCCACCATGACTCCTGATTAATCACCTGCTCATCCCATCTGCCTGTCCTGCTGCAGACATGAAACCCGATGTCACTGCAGAAGCCTTGGTACCATGCATCTTCTCCTGGATGCACTCAGACGGGCACATTCATATGGGAAAGAGGGAGGCTTTGGTGATTGGCATTCATGATAGGCTTCTTCAGGGAATGAAAGGTTTTGAAAGTTTTGAAGTATCTCTCAAAGTGCACAAGTGGGTACAAAATGGTAGAACAAAATGTACTAAACACTGAGGTCACAAAACATTCCTTTTCTCTTCTAGCTAATCACTAGATGGGTTAGCTGGGAGAAATCAGAATCTGCCCAATTAAAAACTCCTTTTAAGAGAATATATAATCAACTCTGCCTCCATCCAAAAAAGAGGACACGCTCTCCTGTATTTTCAATAACTTTCATTGCTTTGACACATGAAGAGAAAGAATGAGATGATCGTGGGTAAAACTTGTCACTCGAGTGTCTGATAATAGCTGTTAGAGGCATCTCTAGTGTTCCTTCGTCACTGGTGCTACATATCTAAAATCTGTAGGGGAAAAAAAGTGAATAGTGTGGTTCTTAATGGAAACAATGGGGAGTCTTTACATGGGTATTCCTAATGTGTATTCATGATAAATTATCCAATAAATAGCTTGTATCCCGACATTGTAGCCTGGTCACATCTCCCAGAAATTCTTTCCTTCTATTTCCTGTTGCATTGTTCCTTCCACTCTCAACACCAAACATACAAACCTAGACACCCCCATAAATGAGAAAATAAGAAAGCAAAGAATAGGCAATTTGCTACACCACCATATCGGGTTATGGGTAACTGGCCTACCCTGGGCTTGGGATAGAGAAAAAATACAAATTATGCACCTGGCAAATATTTGCATGGTCTCCAGAGCAGTAAGATCCATCCATTTGCTCACAAAAGTACACAACTGCAGCTGAGAGAATAAATCAATTCAATTCAACAAACATTTATCAAGCTACAGTCTGATTGCAGAATCTTTCTGAAAAAAAATTATGCACTTGGCTACTGGAACTGATTTTTGAAGATGTCTAGAAATATGCTGTTCCCTCCCTTCTTCCACCAAAAACAAAACATGAGAAAAGAAGCAACCAACACCTTTAAATCAGCACAGAAGTGTTGTATTATAAATGTGGCTAGCCCAAGGCATGCCAGTTCCTTTTTGTAGATGGAAAAGAATTCCTTTCTTGGCTTTCTGGGAAAACAGCAATTTTGCTTGTTATATAAAAAGTAAGAAAAAAACTAAGAAACCAGTGATTAATTACCTAACCATCAATCACCCTTCAGTATTTTGGATATAAAGATTAGAAGAACTATATATTGAAACAAGTTATGGCATCCCTGCTGTATATTATAAATTCAGATTTATCAGGGATTTACTTAAAATGAATTCTAAACACACAATGCACTAGAGCAGGGCAAAACCAATCCTTGCCAAATATTTAAGATTTTTTTTTAACCTTAATTTCCTCCTCAAAACTTCTGAGTGCAGCTAAGAGAATTTAGGCTACCTCACCAAGAGTCAGCCTCTAGCACTCACTTGGGGACTTCAGGAAAGTCATTTATAAATTCTCAGACCTCAGTTTCTTCCTTGTTAAAATAGGGGTAATTATACCTTTTCTAATATGTGGTTATTGTGAAGGTTAAAAGAAATAATGAAGATGAAGGTTTTATGAGAACTGTCATAATCATCAAAGACATGGTAGAAGGAAGAAGACCTAAGAAAAACCCATTTCTCTTACCAAAAGTGTGTAACACGATCCTTAAAAGCTTAAATGAGCTGTGGCCCCTTGTGATTAGCCAAGGAGACAGTTTTAGAATCATGTCCATAAAACCAGTTTTAGAAACAAGGAAAAAAAATTTTTTTTATCCTATTCTCTTCTGTTACATTGAATGATAGATGCACGCCGTTTTTACTTATGTCATCAGGTTACTAGCTGTAGATGGCTACAAAATATTATATTTAGCGTCAGTCTCCTCAATATACATAAACAGTTGAGATTAAGTGAAAGCTACACAGATCCCACAGAGATAGGGCATTCCAAACTCAGCAAAACATAAGAGTGGTATACTTTTTTTTTAAGTTGATTTTTTTTTTTCCTTTTTGTCTTTTTTCGTGCCCGGCAACAGATCGCAACCCTCAGTGTCACGCCCGTACCGGACCGGGACCGGCCACGGGATCGCAACCCTCGGTGTTGTTCCCGCCCCTCGCTCAGCCAGTGAGCGGCAGGTCTGTATGTGGGATCCGAACCCACATACAGTGCGCCACTGGGCTGGCCCTTAAGTTGATATTTTTAACCACCTACTCTGTATACCCTGTATTGGCAGTAGAGGAACAGTAAGGTCATTTCCCTGACCTACAGGAGCTCAGGGTGTAGAGTAGATGAGAGCTAGACAGAGCATTTCAATACAGTGAGGTCAGTGCAACCAGAGAAGGGACAGGGAAGGCCACCGGACCCGTTCCAGGGGGTGCTGCCTGAGTCAAGTGTTAAGGATACAGGGTTGCTAGCCAAGAGAAAGTAGGGGACAGGAAAGGGCACAGCACCAATAAACAGAGATTGTGTGCCCTGTACATGAACGCCAAGCAAGGTGCTGCCACGGAAGCACACCGTGGGAGTCAGCATGGGCCAAAGATGAGTCTAGAAGGGGAGGCAGAGTCATATCATGCGGACCCTGGGACTGGGGACATTCAGCTGTGCTCCCTGGAGTCTTAGGACTCCACCCCAGTGTGGAGTCTTACTCTGTGGGTGGATGGGGAGGAGTGTCAGGGGAGTGGTGCATGGGCAAAGGGACAGCTGTGTGAGGGAGATCCCAAATATCTCCATCCAGAACATTCTGAGTTTGTATAAAATATTGAAGTTACCTGTGGGAAAAAAAAAGTTTTGTTGGTACACTTAAAGGGAAAACAGAATCTCATTTATAAAATTGTAATAAAAATAACTACAGCCCAGAACATTTTAATATAGAAAACATTCACAGTACTCCTTTAGGATGAATACAGAATGCTTGTACATTTTTTTGTCTACCTCTATCTGAATAGGATCATTCTATTTAGATATAAACAGGGTAGAAAAATCAAGGGCTTCCGCTGGTTTTAGCTTTCTAGAACAAGATGCAGCCCTGCTGGTGCTGGGCGGTCCAACACCTGAGGATAAAGTAGGAGGTCCGAGAGTCACCGTGAGGAATGCCAACATAAGGACAGACAGATGTGCACACCCATTCCAGGCTTGCTGGAGATCACTGTTGCAAGACATTATCCAGGAAACCACCACCTCCACAACTAAGTTTACTGGGAATATTTTTTTAAAAAACACACCAGGGGTTGGTAGGCAATTGGGGGTAGAAGGGTACAAGGAGCTAGTGTTTAATGGGTACAGAATTTCAATTTGGGAGGATGAAAAATTTCTAGAGATGGATGGCAGTGATGGTTGCACAATAATGTGAGTGTACTTAAATGCCACTGAACTGAACACATAAAAATGGCTAAAACAGTAATTTTTATGGTATATATATTTTATTACAATAAGAGAAAAAGAAAGAAAGAAGCACAGCTAAAAAGTAGTAAGGTTTCCAGTAAGATAAACTCAGCTAGGAGCCTCAAACCACCTCCCTGAATGAGACACACAGATCAAAACTGAATTTTTCAAGACATACTTTAAAGAAAGGCATCAATTCAAACATACTAGTGGCCTGCCAGACTGTATATGTCCCAGTGAGCAATAGTATACAATTATGGCCAAGTTTCCTAAAATACTTGTGCATCTTCTCCCTAAAGGAGACTGTGGGCTCTTCATATAATTTAGTTCCTAACTCTTGCCTGCAGTCAACAAAGACAATACAGTTATTATTATCACTATTATTATGGTAGCTGTTTTGCATTTATTTAGAGTTCTCAGTGAGCCAGCTGCTATCCTTCTTTTCCTTTGTTGTAGATGGGAACAAAACAGACACAGAAGTTCTGTCCATTGCCTTGGAAAGTGAGCGACAGGACCAAGATCTGAAACACTGCCCAAGGCCACAGCACTCAGCAGCAGAGGCCGTACCCCACCCTATTTGGAGGCCCTGGCAAAGCTCCACTCCCGCATTCCAGACTGTCACCACCAAGCAAGGCTCCTGCTTAGTCGAGAGTATGTATTTGCTTGCCAAACAGCAGATTATTTCTTTTTGTACATGCAAAATATCCAAGTGGATTTAATAAAATTACATTTGAGGTTAAACCACAGAAATAGGAAATTCAATCTCAGTGTCCCAATTAATTGTGTTTTTTTTTTGTTTTGTTTTGTCTTGTTTTAAAAGGTCTCAAACATTTCCCATGTATGAAATAGTTAAAACCATGAACAGCTTGAAATTCTGCACCTGTGATTCTGGCAGAGTTTCACTTTACAACTTACAAATAACCCCAGAATAGCAACTATTGATTGTTTAATTACTTGAAAGTGCCTTAGAATCACCAAGTCATTAAGGGTGTTATGAGATCTAAAAACTACAAGTCATGAGGGTGTTGTGCATCAATTTATTTGGCAATCCATTGATATGATATGAGATGGAATGAAGTATTTTGAACTAAAGCAATCCAAGCATTTCAAATCAAAAGTGGGCACACGAGTGCCACCATGTCTGGCCCTAATAGAAAACCTTGTCATCTTTTCATCCGCTATGAGAAAGTATATATCAGCATTCACCGAGGCAGTGAAGACCTGCCAAAACCTTGTGGCTCTGAATTAACGCGAGAGTGGTGGAAAATGCTCGTGTCTACACCCTTCAGGATAGACCTGCAGAGCAATGCCACCAGGCCAAGTGGGTCTCTCAGTAATGTCTTTAGGCATTCAGTACGCATCGTCTTGCTAATGGTTTAGAATATTTCGGTGAACAGTTTCGCAATTGGAAAAGCATAGGCTGTAAACAGATTCTTGGAAGCAACTTGTGGAGGTCATCCCAACTAGTGCTCTACTCAGAATTAAAGGACGTTGTATCTGGAAGAAACTCTGGAGACCATTCTGGTCCAACCTCTTTATTATACATGAAACCAAGGCCTGGAAAAGCTAAATGACTTGCTTACACTTACATAGCTAATGAGTTGCAAGGCCAAGACTCAAAAGCCAGAAGAGCCATCTGTCTGTGGTCCGTCTAGCATGACTCCTGCACGCGTGCTAGCTCTGCTCAGGCCATTGCCCCAACCCAGGCAATCAGTAGCAGCCGCATCTCCTTCCAGGGTGCCTTTTTAACTTTCCTCCTTCTAGAATGCCTTCTTAACTTCCCTTCCACACAGGTCTCCTCAGCTTTCAACTCGAGTCACCTGCTATATGAAGCCTTCCTGGTCTTCTCACAGCTCCCACAGAACTGGCTTGCTCTGAATACTCCAGTTGTGGTGCTTGTAATACACTAATGAAGCAAATGATTTTCAAGTCTCACGGCCCAAAGACTTTAGCCCCTTTGAAGGCAGGGATCGTGCCACATGCGTATCTATAAACCCTGCCCTGAAGGCAGTGCCAAACAGCTATTAGATGCTTATTATAAAGGCTGATGCTGAATAAATGAATAAATGTAAACAAAACCCCAGGATAGAAATAAGAGTTGTAGAGACTCTTCTCCAAAGGCAAAGAGCACTTACACCACCGAGAGTCTACCTTAGTCCAGGGGCTCTCAATGCTGGCTGCACATTAGAAGTATCTGGGAAGTTTTAGGAAAAAACTACCCAACCCAACACCAGACCAACTAAAATCAATTTTTTAGAGAAGGGCCCAGATTCTGCAGTTTTCAAAGCTATCCAGATGATTTCTGTGAACAGTGAGGGCTGAGAGCCACTAGAAAAAACAAGAAACCATACACAGTCCCCTGTGGCAAGTTTTGGTAGCAACTCTGGAAGTCCCACCACATAGCAAATAAAGCGACACTTTCGTGTGGTGTCCAGCACACAGGCACCCTCAAAGGCCATCCCTCCATTTATGTGACAACCATCTAATTTATTACACCCGACAGATCACAGTATGACGTAGCATCGTCTTGAACCAAACTAGATGCAGACAGCAGGGGGATCTATGGGAATAAAAAACTCATCAGGCCAACACACTCCAAGGGTAAATTATTCTCCTACTTACTGGGGAATAGAAGTAAAATTGTTACCTGTAATTCTGGCCAACTGCAACTGAAGTACACTCTGAGACGAGATATTAATATTAAATAAATAATCCTAAAGGTTTAGCTATAGTCAAATGAACCTATGACTGAGAACAATGCTTTGCATGTGCTACAGCATCTTAGAGATGTTTTGTAAATAAATGCCTATTTGATGTTAAAAATCACAGTTTCTGAACTCCTAGAAAAATAGTACTTGGATATTTTGGCAGTTAACATCTTTTTTCAATTGAGTGAAACAAACTAGCACCCTTGGCCATATCGTTAATTTATTTTAACAGATGAACTGTGTTACTGTAAACAGTATAAAAACTCTTTTTGAAAGAGATCAACATACCGGACCTGGCCCTGTTGCTTGGTTTATAAGAAAAGAGGAAAGACAGCTCTGCAGCCATGTTTTACATAAAACATCTCCTGATCCAAAGGGACAGGACGATAAGGAGTCTGCAGCAGTGGAGAGACGGGTGGGCACTCCCCTATGGTACAGGGACATGAGTTGTCCTGATATTTGTGTTTGGGGGAATAGTTCCAGAGGCATTAATAGGGTTTACTTGGAGGAGGGAAAGAGGAATCCACCGTTAAAAATATATTGGGAAAATGCTGGCTGAAATAAAAGCCAACAGAAATGCTAGTACTCACTGTCTCCCCTCAAGAGAAGGGAATGGTTAGCAGTGTTATAAAACCTCTTTAGTCACTTGACCCTTTTTTCACAGAGCTTCACTTGGGGTTCCACTGAGCATACTTTGGGAAATGTGGCTAACTAGCTAACAAATGTCAACGAAGCAAAGGTCAGGCAAAGGCAAAGACACCTCCCACTCAATCCAATGACCCTCCTTTGCCTGAAGGTCCCAGTACAGGAACCAGAATGGGTGTAAGAATAAATCTGTAGCTGGAGTCAGGCTACCCAGAAGGGAGCAGCATTTACTCCATAACATATGACATAGTGAGCCTGAGGACAAAGAAGAGACAGAACATAGGACTGAACTTCCCTAGACCCAGGTACAACAGCACTGTGCCACCGACCTTGTAATGACTGACAACAGCAATAATCAAACCTTACATGTACATAGCAGCTGATATTGAACAAAATACTTCCGTAGTCATTAATTCATTTCAACCTCACCATAACATGGTGGGGTATAACAGAAAAGGTGTTTTTATTCTAATTTTACAGATGAGAATAACTGAAGCTCCAAGTAGATCCATGGCAAGCTCAAAGTTAGGGGCAGAACTCAAACTATAAGACAGGTCCTTGGGCCGGCCCGGTGGCGCACTGCTATAGTGCGCCGCTTGGGAAGCGCGGCGGCGCTCCCGCCGAGGGTTCGGATCCCACATACAGACCGGTTCCCGCTCACTGGCTGAGCAAGGGGCGGGAGCAACACCGAGGGTTGCGATCCCGTGGCCGGTCCCGGTCCGGTATGGGCGTGACACTGAGGGTTGCGATCCGTTGCCGGTCATGAAAAGAGACAAAAAGAAAAAAAAAAAAAGACAGGTCCTCAACTCCCAAGTGAGGTTCGTGCTAGCCCACACCCCTTCACTAATCTCACAATAAAGACCCTCAACTTAGATCTTGTACTACCTGTACAGGAAATACTGTTGATTCTCCCCCCAAATCTGTAAAATACATAATTATTCAAAAATCACTCTCACCCCACCAAAGTTCGAGAGTGTTGCAACCAATTCTTATTTCCTCTAATAATCTATTCTCTTCGCAAATTATTGAGAAATCACCTTTTTTTTTTAACACTCAAGACCAACTATAGTACCTAAGTGGCAATTATATCATCAAATGCCTTCTAAGAAGTATTGAGATTTGGATTTAGTACAAATAATGCCATTCTCGGTATGCATAAGAACCAAGAAAACAAATGTGGATGTGTGTTTCTGACTTCATTCTACGAAGGTTTCTTTCAGATCATAAAATGTTCTACAAAAACAAGACTGGAAAGAGCTGGCACCTGTGTTTTGGAAGAAGAAAAGGTTACTGAGTGCCTACTAAGTGCCAGGCTCTGGGTGAGGGCTTCTGCTTATTTTACACTTGAGTTTTCATAATATTCCTACTCTGTACTATTAATAATAGATGAAGAGATCCAGACTCCGAGAGTAAGCCGGCTATCTTCACACAACTAGGACAAAGCAGAACCAGACTGGGAATCCAGCTCAGTCCTGCTCCAAAGGCCTTTTCATTACACTCCTTTCCACTTACAAGAATGCTAAGTTACACTCCTAGATATAACGCAAATACCAAGGCCTCTAAGCTTTTCCCAAACCCCCCTCTCACAGCCCACTCAGGTCCCCCCAGACTGGGCAGCATTAATTGCTCAGTATTCTACACTCCCACTGTCTCTGCTTGCACCCCAGTTTTAAGAGTTTTGCCATTGTGTCTCATCCTTAGAGCAGTGGTTCTCAATGGGGGAGGTGATTTTGCCTCCCACAGGACATTGGCAATGTCTGGAGACATTTCTGATTGTCATGACTTGGGGGGTGGCACTGGTGTCGAGGGATGCTGCTAATATCCTGCAATGCACAGGACCGCCCCCACAACAAAGAATTATCCAGCCCAAAATCTCAATCGTGCTGAGGTTGAGAAACCTTGCCTTAGAGTGACAATGTGATTTAATAAATGTGCTTCCTCCCCTATAAAATGGGACCGTAACTACCATGAGGAATAGCTAAGACAATATGCAAGTATATGAAAACCTTTAGCACACAGTGAGCACTCAGAGTCCTAGTTAGATCATCTGATTACACACGGCTTCAGAATGGGAACCACTTTGGTTAGCTCTGCATTATCCCCATGCAAAGCACAAGGCCTGTTTCACTGGCGCTCAACAAACGTGAAAGAATGTATTCTTTATATTGGAAATTCTTGATTAGAAAAACAAATGCCACTATTATTTAAGAAGCACAAAATTCTCCCATACTCACTCCTTGTCATACAAGAAGTGAATAGTATAATACGTGATTCATTGCAACAGACTATGGAAAGCTCCAGTGCACCCTGGGTCATGTCATAGAATCACCTTCATATTGACTATTAATAAGCTTACTATTAAAAATGCTTTATCTTATTTCAACAGAAAGCTAATGAACAGATCATGACATACAGATTTGATGAAATATCATGCAACAGGCTCAGATTCTTCTCTACCAGGTCAATTTTGACAATATCAATTCTCAGGTCTGGAGTGGAATTATTCAGGAACAGCCTTAAATCACAAGCATGTCAAACACGAACACTGTAAGTCAAATCTCTGAATCAGTAAGTCAGAATGGGTTGGTGTCACATCTCAGGTCAAGATCTTTATGTTTTTTACTTTTCTCAGTATAGTTTGGTTCAGCAAGTTTGGTTCAGCATGGAAATCCTAAAGTAAATAATTACAAAAAGCATTAGGATTGGGCTGGCTGGTTAGCTCAGTTGGTAGAGCATGACAAAAATAATAATAGTAAAATAAAAAAAATTTTTTTAAGTTAGGATTAACATTCACTCAAGCAGCCCTTACTACAGGATAATATACAATCATTTTTGCAGAGTTTCTAGAGATAACAGTCCCAAGGCCTTGAACACCAGAATGAACCCACACACTTATTAAAAGTACAGATCCTGGACCATACCCCAACCTACTGAATCAAAATTTCAGAGGTTGGGGCCTGGAAATCTACATTTTTAATACTTTCCCAAATATTCATTTTGCATACTAAAGTTTGAGAACCTCTTCCAGGAGACTAAAGCCCAGGAAATTGTTTTGCCTCATTTTGCATGGGCCTTGCTTTTGTAGATACTGACGATTCATTTAACATAAAATCCATATCCACCTCCCACCATCAAAACCAGACAGCATTTTTGTTTATTACTCTGTACAAATATGATTTCCCGAAGTAAGTAAATTAATATTTTATGGGAAATGCTGAAAAACCTAGGAACAAATTTTAAAAGAATCATCACAGAAAACAGAGCTCGATTCTGGTCCCCGCAACTGTCAACATCTGCCATGTGCCAGATGAAGGACACTGTGATGAACAACTCAGACGAGGTCTCCCTGTATTTAAATTGCATAACATATACATGCAGAAGTAAAATAATTCAGAGAGTGGCAATACCATAAAGACAATAAGACAGCTTGATGTGATAGAGGAGGCTCTGTTGGGGGGGAAGCCGAGGTGGTGGCTGTAATGGAAACGGGGATGAAACGTGGCTTCCTTGAGGACACGGCATTTGAGCTGAGGCTGAAGGAGAAGGAGCCAGTCATGCCAGGGTGGGGGAAAATATGTCCTCGACAGAGGGAACTGTAATTGTGGCTGAGTGACAACAAGGTTCTCATGAAATTATGATAGCAATTAACTCAAAAATCAAATCATATGTACAAAACACATATATATCATAAAACCTTTTGTATGAAATCTGATTTTATATAAGTATAAAATATTATTTTTAGTAATATATTAGAATCGTTTTGAGACAGAAGCTGGGATAATGAAGGGCCTCGGGTTTACATCACCTGAAGAATGAACTAAGCAGCTGAGGCTATGTTGCCCGGAGAGCAGGAGACACAAGTACGTGTCCAGGGGAAGGAGGGAGAATTCTTCTTGAGTTCATAGAAGGACTATGTTCTTGTGGAAGAAGGTTTAATTTTAAATTTTAAATAGCTCTAAAAGTATGAAACGGGGTTGAAATGGTAAACATCTTAGCAAGGCAGAATCTCAGGTCAGTATGACAGCAAACATGCAAGGGAGTTGCAGGTCAATGAACTTGCTGGGAGGTAATGAGTTCCACATGAGCAGAGGTGATCTAGGATGGGGTGAACGGCCAGCCGGCCGAAGAATTATCAGACTAGAGGACCTATGAGGACCCCTGCAACCCTCTGAAAACACATGCATTCACACATGCACACACACAGTGCCTCTTTCTCACAAGTCGTTCACCACCACCATGATGGTCTCTTTTATTTTGCACTTTATAACCTTCGGGAGGATTGAAAAGAAACATGAGAAATACTGAGGAATCCATCATATTCCCAGATCACATTATCGCCCTGAGATAAAATAGGTCTCCATCTCTGTAATAACTAATATGTATTTCAAAAGAGCAAATTAAAAAACAGGAAAGACCAAAATTCACTTGAAACCTGTGGTTAATTTGTAGTAGTGTTTTAGTAGTAAATATTAAATAATTATTTTGATTTATTAAAATAATTACTTTATTTTAACAAAAACGTTTCCAGATTCCATTAGGTTTCCAGTAGGTAGCATGGCAATAAACAGCCAAGACCTTTAGCAAACAGAAATGTAGTCTTTTATTACTGTTGATTTTTTTTTTTTTCAGTGGGAGCCATGGGCACAGGAAGATGATTTCCTCATTAGAGATCCTGACAGAGAATCACTGTTTTTTATTATTTACCTATTCTGTCCAGTAAATAAAGTAAAAAACAGATACTGAATTGCTACTTGATTACCTGGGACCAAAATGCTAAGGACACGTAAATCTATCCTTACCAAGAACAGGTAACTATAAGCTAGATTTGGGAGTAAGACTAGAAGCAACATTGAAAAGCTAACCATTCTTAAATAGCCTTTACATAAAATATTTATATTTCTACATCCAGATGTATCTGGCTCACATGCAGGAAATATTCTCTTAATATCTACAAATATTTTTATTTATTATATTAACCATGTTTCTGAAAAACTATTTGTAAATAAAATTATATTATGACTCTCTTAGGGCAGCTTATAAAAAAATTACGATAAGTTTTTCTATAAAATAAAGGCTATGTCCATACAGCTATTCATAAAATTATACTTTACTTTATGAAAACCAAGAACACCAAAAGATGGATTTACAAAAGATGGATTTAAAGCAAAGGTTTTGTATTCAATGTAGACAGAATAATTATCACAGAATTTTTTGTATAAGGACCTCCTCCTAGGGCTATAAAATTTTTATTTATACCTACAGTATTTCAGAAACATACCTATTCCATAAAAGTCATATAACCTATAGTGTGAACAATCACTTCCTAATTTAGTTTTCTTTAGGTTCACATATCTTGGAGCTCAGATTTTGATGTTTTTATTAAGCTTTAAACCTTCAGAACTCAGGATGACAGCAGGACTGGATTAGTGGCCTCAGGAAACACAGGTGTCTCAGTTCATGAGCAGTGCCACCTAACATCATCTTGTTGCCTAGAAACCACACCCTTAACTAGAAGGGAGTTATAGTTCTTTAGATAAATCATCACAAGTTCCCAAAGCATTTCTAATTACATTCTCACTTGTCTAATGCACAGAAAAGCTGTGATGGTCACAAAACAATATAGGGGGCTGGTATGAGAGACCATGTCTCCTGTCCCAAAGTCCAAAGCATTCACTGTGACAATTCTTTGCAGAGTCTCCTCTCAGCCTAGAAGGTGCCAAAGTATTGTATCAATCACTAAGAGAATGGAACCCTTTAGAATAATAATGTTAACAACCTCGTGGCTAAATATCTTCCAGTCTAGAAAGATCTAATATCTCTTGCCATTCATTTCCTTTTCCTTTTCAGGTAACAAGAAATTAGGGGTAATTCTGAATTTTCCAAACATTCTCATCCTTAATTGAATCAGTTTGTTACATCCTCTTTCAAGAGTGTACACTTGCACCTACTGAATTAGCATAGAAAGCTGCAAACTGTTTACCAAATTTGCTTTCTACAGGTAGGAAGCATACTACAATGGAATCACTCTAAGAAATGGCACCTTAAGACCAAAGCATTCTACAGAGTTGGTCCTGCATATTGACAGCAAATCAGAAGTAATTTTCTACCTAAATCAGAGCTTAATTCATTAGACACATTATTTCACAAGTTCAATCCAATTTCTCGAAATGCAATAACACAATCTTCAACCTAATTATCTCCATTGAAAGTATTTAAAAGCATTTGCTGAGACACATTTCTTTTTGTGTCGGACAGGATCAACGTCAAGTGAACAGCTTAGGTAGTCTACATTCTGTCTAACTACCACAATCTTCAACCTAATTATCTCCATTGAAAGTATTTAAAAGCATTTGCTGAGACACATTTATTTTTGTGTCGGACAGGATCAACGTCAAGTGAACAGCTTAGGTAGTCTACATTCTGTCTAACTACAGGAATTGGACATTTTTGGAAATAATTGTTTCCTTGCGAGGGAGAAATTTTCCCCTTGAGTGGACACCAAAGGGTACCTCCTGGTAAATAAAGGCATAAATGTGTATTCATTTGTAATCATGCTTTAAAAAAGAGACTCTTGAGTACGCCCTATACATATACTTTTGCCATTCTGCAGAAGCAGAAATATTACAATCTGGATGAATTCTATAATAATTTCAACCAACTGAGAAAAGTTTAGGGCCCAGAGAAGGAATTTTTAAAAATAGAACAACACAGAGAAAATGTGTAATGGAAATGCCATTCTATATCACTACCACTAGGAAAAATGACAGATATTTCCCTAGAAATAATCATGAGGAAACAGTTGGTTTGTTTTAAAGGCATTTCAAGAGCTTATTCACCAAAAGCCCCAAAGTTTTAGTCCAAAACAGTTCATGTCCATTTCCTTTTGATAGTCAGATGTGGAATCAACCCACGTTTTCAGACAACCATTTTTTAGATCACTTACCAGGGGAAATACCTTCTACAAACATTTTTGGGTAAATTTATAAGCAAAAATTAGTAAAAGGACAAGAATGACTTATTCCTCAGCACAATCTCAACTCAAGTTTAACTTTTAATTATTTCCTAACTTGTAAAATTCATCACTGACATTGGGCCATCGCTTTGTGAGGTGGCCCATTTTCTCCTAACACTGGTCACGAAACTCATTTAACTCGTGCCCTAGGCCAATAACAAATGCACTTTTCCAGCTGTGATAGTTTAATAGCTTAAATTTCTAAAGTAAATGGCATCTTTTGCTCCTTTGAAAAACCAGTTCTGTCAGTGGTTAAAATTAAACACTTAAAGAGTTTCAAATATGTAGCACCCAAATTGATGTGTCAGATATAAACACTGTAACATGTAATGAAGGGAAATGCCCAAGTCACGGAATTCAGTTTAGGCAATGTAACTACACGTATATTTTAAAAGACGGAGAGTCAATTAACAATTATATTCTTTCATTAAATCTGTGATAAGACATTTACGAGCAAGTATAGACAGCATTCATGAACGGAAACCACACATAAGCCACGCTCAAACTCAATGCGCTTACCTTATAAACTTGCCCGTACGTTCCATTTCCAACAAGTTCCACCAATTCAAAGATCCCTGCAGGGTCCTGAAAGAAAATATATAAACAATAAAAATTCAAAACAACATTCCAGGCATTGTCTTAATCAAAAGCAAGTACTTATTTAAACTAAGAAAATTAATAACAACTTTAGCTTTGCAGGCTATCACGTATTAAAATAAATACTACCAAAATTTTAAAATTTAATTCAGCCACCAACTGTAAGATTAGTCAAATTCCATTTTTTTCTATTTTATATTTCTATGAAATGTATTTAAATCAGACAAAAGGAGATGTTTCTTCAGTTGAAACAATAAAAAAGAATTAATACATTTCCATGTGATAAACAGAAACACACTAGCTGGTCCATCTAGATAAAATGGGGTGAGGATGGGGAGAGATTGGTTAATGGTGTAAAGTTATAATTAGACAAGAAGAGTGTTCTGGTGCTCTACTGCACGGCAGGGTGAGGATAGTTAACAGTAAGGTAATGGGTATTACAAAAGAGCTAAAAGAGAGTTTTGGAATACAGAAATAATAAATACATGAGGTGAATACACTAAATACCCTGATTTTATAATCATACAACATATATGTATGTACTGAAACATCAAAATGTACCCCATAAATATGTACAATTACATATTTAATTATAAAAATTAAATTAATATTAATTTAAAAAATTTTTTAAGATCAAATGAAAGACTCATCATCCTGAGGAGGTTCTCACTTTTTACGATGTTTCTCTTTGAAATGCCTGAACACTGTGTTAAACACTGGCAGTTCTTTCAGACGGGTGATCCTGCACTGCCGGGCAATCTTACTTATGATAGATAGTCAACAGTTTCTAAGAGAAAATGGAATCACCATAACTACCTCTCTCAGAATGTTCTTCTTTGGATTCATCTTTCTTCTGTGTAATGCTGCTTCTGCAAAATATGCCGTTGCAGGATAGCCTCCAGTTCCTGCAGTATCTGCAGGATAACTTCATGATTTAGAATACAAACTAAATTGGAGAATCATGCAAGTTCTTACCACCAAACAGGTGTCTACTCTTTCTTGGAGTCAACTAAAATGTTATTAGTGCCCAATAAATGACCAATAACTAGTGCTATTATTACTAAATTACTATCCCAAAAAGTTGACAAGAAAAATCAAAGCCTATGAAATTCACTTCAGGGGCAGAAATGGACTTTTACCCCTACTAATTCCTAACTGGACAGAAATTGTTTCTTTATAGGCATAAATCAAGAGTCACAAATATCAATACCTACAGAGGTCAGGCAAGTAATGTAAATGGGCAAAGTGGCCCCGCTGGGGCCTGCGGCAAACTGGAGAGTCATGCCTTCTTTAAGGGGGGTGGGGACAGAAGTCATGCCTTCTTTAAGGGGGGTGGGGACAGAAGTCATGCCTTCTGTAAGGGGGAGCAGGGGGAGGCAGGAATTTACTTAGCTGGAAACAACTGTTGTGTCAACATAAGAGCATATTGCCAGGTCTAAATATTTTTCAAGAAAAATCAAACATTTTGCTTACTCTGAGATCTAATTTTTAAGTGTTAGGTACTTGATTTTAAAATAATACTCTGAGGAATACATAAAAAATGACTTTAACCTTTGGCCCATCTTGCCAACAATTACATGAGAGCACTGCAGTATATTATTACCAAAAGGCAGGATGGGAACAGCCTGAGCTAGATTTAGGTTCAGAAAGACCTGGGTTAAATACCACCTTGGCCTTGACCGGCTGTGAGATCCTGGGAGACCCTGGGAGAACAACATAATGTCTGAGCCTATGAAAAGGGATGACAGCTACCTAGCAGGCTCTTATGAAGAATAAGTAGGGGACAATGCCTCGCACATAGTCAACAGTAGCAATCACATTGAGGCTGAGGAGTTCCACGTCATCAGCATCATTTAAATGGGGGAAAGGCTGCTTTCTGCTATTCACTGGAAGGAGGCAAATGAGTTTGATGTGACAAGTCAGAATTCTTTAAAGTCACAGTTGTTAGTAAATCAGACCCAAGAAAAACCCTTGGCTATGTATAAATTTCACACAGACTACAAAACGAAACAAAACAAAACCAAAAAAAAACAACAAATTAAGCACTTATTCATTGAGAAAGATTAGAATTAGCATGACCAACTCTTAAAAAGACAGATGGGCAAGAAACCACACTCCAGGCTCATGTCTCAAAACATCAATTAGTCCAGAAGTTCCACCTATGCCCCACCAGGTCCCAGCAGGTGTGGACAACATTCCAGACAGAACCAAGAGACAGGAAAACAAGCTCCAAGTTGACCAGCACCCGATAGCTGACACTGTCAAGGCCACCTGGGAGGCCTCAGGATGGGAAAGAAAAATTTTGTTTGTTAAAGTAGTAGGCCATTAAAGCAGCAGGTTTTATTACAAACGGAATTAGAAAGAAATGAGAAAAAGGGGGAAAAAAAGCCCATAAATGGTGGCAGCTGCTGTTTGTTTCTAAGCTGTGTTTCCCAGTAGTTTGTTTGCTCAGTGGTGTTTCTGCAACATATTTGGAGAGGTTCTACATTTGCTTGAAATATCTCAATTGTGTTTTCAACATTCATTTTCCTTGACTAACAAATATACATACATATATATGAAAGGAGAAAAGATGCAGCGGTAACTAGTGGCTGTCTTAGGGAGCCTGAGACTCAAGCAGGAGTTTGGGGACAGGGCAGGGGCAGAAACAGGTGCAGTGTGAGGATCAGCTTCTCCACCCAGAGGTCATCCCATCTCAGGGATCCTCCCTCAGTGATGGGGTTAATAGTAGGTTTCAGGAGAATCTGGGTAGCTGATTTCCAGGGCTCTTTTCTCTCCTTAGTCTACAAGGGTACTTCAAATGTCCATGGAAAAATAGAATCCAAAGATCGTATGAGTCTTTCCATGAACATTTTGAAGTACCCTCTCAGTAATGGGCATATGGCCCAGCCAATCAAAACCAAGGATGCTCAATACTGAGACTTTGGTTCCAACTGCTCAGAGAGAGGCTTTTTGCTGGACATATTCAAGGGACTCAGAAGCAAAGGTCAGAGAAGCTGAAGAGTTCAACTGGCAAATGGCGCTGGGTAGGCAACCAAACGAAACAATAATCATATCAAGTTGGTTCCCCAAGGAATAGACTGAGCATGTCAGAGGTTTACACAGTCAGTTTATTGTGGTTTGCCTTGGAATCAACACCTGCGGGAGAGAAGGAAAGAAGGACTGGACAGAGCAGATGGGAGAGCTAAACTGTGATGCAGTGGACACACAAACTTCATCTGACCCCATGGGAACTCAGAAGCTGCAATGACCACTCACAATTATCCCACCATGAACCATAGGGCCTTTGCACCCGCCCTCCATTGGTCATTGCATGTGGGCTGCCCCCAATCCCCTGTCCTAGAGGTTATGATCTTGGGTGAAGTGACACTCTTCAGCTGAGAACAATTCCCAAGTGAGAGCCACCACCAAACTGCCTACACTCCCAGCGGTGGACAGTGAGTGCCTCAGTAGTGGACAGGGTATCTGGGTGACATGACACAGCATCTATGACAAGGGTCATGGTTAGAAAATGAGAACTAGTTTGGAATTGGAAGAGAGGTCTACAAGCACCTACGTTCCACAGTATGCTGACAGCCATAAGACAAAGAGGTGTGATTAGAGTCATGGCATTTGTAAGGAGGGGGCTCTCTACGACCCTAGAAAGCAGGAGGCAGAGATATTGTACAGGGATTCCTCAGTACTGACCCTTAGCTCCCTTCTCTCTTTTCCCCCAACCCGAGTACCTAGGTCCAGGTACCTGGAGAACTGGAAGTTTGTGAATATTCCTTTACACAAATGCGTATCATTGTTAGTTACATTCTGTGGAACAGTGACATGGCATGAACAGAGCAGGCATTCAGCTGTTTTCTCCACTCTGGAAAGACCTCTAAAGTAATTTCTCCCAAGGGTCGCCTATGACCTCAATGTCTTATGCATAATGGTCTGTCCTCAGTCCTGTCCTACTTTTCCACTTTGAGGCATTTACTTACTGAGTACCACCACTCTTGTTGAAAATACACCCCCTCCTTCGTCTTCCATCATACCTCTCACCCTCTCTCACAGATTCTGTTTCTTCTGCACACACCTTCAAGGTAGGCTTCCTCCGGGGTTCCATCATTGACCACCACCCCCCATTTTGCTCACTAAGTGGTAATGATCTTATCTCCAAATGCCCACTATATCCATCTACCCCACTCCATCCCACAACAGGAGCTTTCAATCAATTTTTTCCATCTTTCTTTCAAGCTATTCTCCACACCGATCTTTATAAAATGGACATTTTTAACCATGACACTCATGATTTAAAACTGGTTCAAACTGAAAGTCAAGGTCCTGTCATTCTTAGAACCCACCTTCATTTCAGTCTCATGTTCCATCATTCTGTGCTATAACCAACCACCTCAAACTGCCCGCCATTTCCCTGACACACCCACACACGGTCCTGTGCCTTGGTTCATAATGCCCATCTGCCAAGATGACCCCTTCTGTCATTCCTTACCAGGCAAGCCCATCCTTGAAAGCCCAGCTTGCTACCTCCTCTGTGAAGCCTTTCTCAAATCAGTGCCACCACTTCCTTCTCTGCACCTGCAGCTCACTGAGCATAGCTCTGTGGTAAGCACTTTCACATAGTGCTATCCCCTCTCACATCTCTCTCCCCTGATGAATTACAAGTGCCCTAAGAGCAGGGACTGTAACATATTTATCTTAGTAGTTCCTAGCGTTTAGTGCAGTATCCAATACATAGCTGCTAAACGTAACTATTTACTGAGTAAGGTTGATGTTCCACTCCCAGTTCCCCATGACATGCGTAGGGGAAGTTACAAAAAAATTGGATCAGAATGTACAATCAAAGAGCAAGCAAACTTATGTCACTTCTTTTCAATCTAGACAAGCTGTTCCAGCCACTGTCCACTCCATCCCCCTCATCCCAGTTGCAAATGTACAAAGCAGTCACATGTATAAGCCCCTATCCTCAGCTCTAAAAAAATCCATGAAACCCATTGGTGTAAGCTCTGCCTCACATGCACTGAGAAGACAAGCTGTCAGAGGATGCTGTACCTAATAATCATGTTACAAAGACAGGAAAGCTAGGAGACAAGAATCGGCTTAATTCCCCTTCTTGTGTTTGCTTAGCTGCTCTTAAAGCCAGGAAGGGCAGCATGGAAGAAGGTTTACATACACCAAGGAGAAAAGAGCAAATCATTGACATTTACCAAAGTCAAGAATCCCTGTTGGCCACACATGCCTTTATTCAGATCTTAACATTTACTGGGAGGCTGAGAAGAGAATTTAATTCTAAGATAGAGTAGTTTACATTATTTCATAATGAAATACAACTACATGTCAAAATGCAGGCTGTTCCCTGAAAGAAAATGTAACTTTTCAGCAAGTGCTGTAAAGGCAAATTTGGTTAGTTATTATAATGAAAATCACAATAACAGCTAACATTTCATGAGCACTTATGTGCCAGGGACTATTCTAAGCATTTTCCATGAATAGTTCATTTAATTTTCACAACTCTATCAAGTGGGTGCTATTACTATCTTTATTTTACAGGTGAGAAAACTGAGGCACAGAGAGTTTAAACATTTGGGCAAGGTCACACCACTGATGAGGGGCAGAGCCAGGATATATACTGGGCTGGTCAGACTCCAAACCCTGAGCTCTTAATCACTATTGCCTATAAGCCTCATGGAATCAGAATTCCCAGCCCCTGATTTACCACTAGCCAGCTCTACAAACTTGGGCAGGCTTATAACTGCTCTGAGCCGCAATTTCCTCATTTTTAAGATGGGGACAGTGTTACCTCTCTCCAGGGTTACTGTGAAGACTGTGGACATGTCTAGGCTAGCTCAGGGCCTGATACATAACAGGACTTCAATAAATATTCACCTCTTTCCTTCCACTTCTTTTTTGTTCTTTGCAAATTAGTTCATTTACCAACCAAGTAATACACCACAGAAAACTTCAGTCTGCGTTTCACAGATTTTCTACTAAAAAAGCCAATAAAACTAAAAAGCCAGTAAAAGAAAACCTATTACTTTTCAACCAATAATATCATCACATGCTCAACAAAAAGGGTCAGATATTTATGGTCAAACAGATGTCTCTTTAGAAATTAGTGAGACAACTGAGAAGACACACTAAGTTTTTCGGGCTCCTTGGGATGCTGGAATAAATTCTGTCTATCAACTGATGAAATTTAGGCATCATTGGCAGGCTAACATCTGACTTCGCAGCAGGGTGGAGAGATTTAAGATCTAGGGGTTGGTATTCGCAGTCATTGAATTATACTTTAATTCTTCCAGGTCCCCTGAAAGATGCTAGATTTATCAGAATGCTAAATAACATCACGAGACGAAATCCCAAAGATTGGAAAAGGCAAACTTAAATCTATAACTAGGATGACTGCTTCCCTGGCATTATAAAAGATCATACATATTCTTCCCAACCCTTCTCCCTTCCTTGAAAATGAAAATAAGCAATGGCCTAAATAGACTCCAGACATCCTTTTCCAAAACTGCTCTTAAGGAAATAGCCATTCTGTGACAAGAGCTCTTATTGAGGCCACCAGTCCCTCGGCAGGGTGAAATAGACCCCAACATAATATGGATGGCTGATCTGGCTCCCAGAATGACTGTCTACCCCCGGATTCCCTTCTGACATCTGCCAAATGACTGTACTTACTCTAAACTTACTGGCCTTAAAAAGACCAAAATGTTATTTCTCTTCGAACCATATTTAGCAGCTGTTTTGTTCGGTTTCAGCCTTAACTGACAAGCATATGCTTACAAAAGCAAAACAGAACAAAGAAAACAGGAACAGGAGGAGAAGTCTCCATATTTATCTTGAGCCTTCAGGCTTTTCAACACCACGTTCTTCCCAAGTGCAGCACTAGGCAGCTATGCTGATTCAGCATCCCTGGACTCCAGTCTGTGCTGCACTCACAGCCAGGCAAGATCCATAAAGGTGATATTTACCTACCTTTGCCTTTTCTAATATCCAGGAGGCCTTGCCTTACACAGTAGGGTTTATTTAATCCCTGATTTCTACCTGGCACCCTCCATAACGACCTACTCTGTGTTATGCACTGTCCAAAGTAGAAGCAGACAGTACCTGGCCCCTGTCTCATGGCGCTTCCAATGGAAAGAGAAAAACACATGAGCAAATACCTACACAAACACAGTCATTAAATTACCATCATGATAAGTGGCAAAGAGGAAAAGATGCTCCAAGAGTATGTATCTGGGAGATCCTAGAATGTACCCCAGAAGCTTATCTTCATTAACACATGGGCGCAAGCCATACAACTCAAGTGTAACAGTTAATTCAAGTAAAAAAAATACCAAATAAAATGAAAACACTGATTGTTAATTTTTCTCACTTGATCATTTGTATAAAACAAATTAAACCATGCAGACCTGTCAGAAGACTGGTCCAAAACAGTTAGAGTCCCAGTCTGGATTCTCATATTCTGGTTTTTCCATCTGTAAAATGGGACGATGCCACTTAGCCTGCCTTCTTTGCAAGGCCGCATCCTGCATGTAAACATGCTGGGTCTCTCCCCAGCTCCACATGTCATGTGTCGGCTTTGGGAAGGGCAGTCCTGAGCTCAAGCTGACTCCAGCCTGTCTGCCCCAATACAGCTGTGCCTGGCTGGTACTGGCATCCTTTTGCCAATGGCCAGTTAGCTCCTGGCCAGGTCAGGAATGGCCAGCTACCTCCTGGCCAGGTCAGGACACAGTCATAGCCAAGCCTCTAGGAACACCATCCTCAATGCTGGTATCTTCCAGCCCTCAGGACGGGGAGACCGGAGCCTCCTCACCTAACGTTTGGTCTGAGTCTGGTTAGTTCCACCTGTGAATACGCAGCAGCCGGTAGTGAAACAGCTTTCCAGTCACCCTGCTGCTACTCGTCTGCTTCACTCAGGGCTCTGTAGCTCAAGCCTAGCCTCACAAAAGTGGCCTTTACAAGTGGATTTGCAACTTGACCCCTCAGACTCATAGCTGCAAGACCTTAAGCTATATAATAAGCCGTAATAGACATCGCTATCTTTGGGATAGGCAAAGCCCTAAGTACTTTATATACATTTTCATATTTAATTCTATAGCAACATGGGAAATAGATATAACTAACCTCAATTTTCAGATGATGAAACTAAGGCTTTCAAGGAATTAAGTAACTTGCCCAAGGTTCAACGGTAAGTGGTAGAGACAGCAGCAAGACCAGACTGTAAAGGGAGGGTAAAAATACCTTCCATGGAGGATTGTTTTGAGGATCAGAAACAACATATATAAAGCATTTAGCACACTGCATGACAGAGCTTAATAAATAATAGCTACTGCTATATTGCTGTTGCTGCTGGTGCTGTCAAATTGTCCAAGGTAATGACAGCATTGGTCCATAGTAGAGCCAGGATTCAAATCCAGATATTTAGAATCCAAGTCCATTATTACTCACTTTTCTACAAATGGCCGATGCTGAAAATAACTTGGGGTTGTAGAGACAGAGAAAGCCTTGAGGTTTAACAATGGAGCCAGAGAAGCCACACCAGCCAAGTGGCTAGAAACATGGAAGGCGACTGTACCTCAGTTGCTTGGTGTCCCTGACTCTCATAAGAGCCTGGAGCCCCAAAGAGGGAGATAAGGCAGGCTCTCAGATTTCTATCTGACACTAGTTTCCTTTCCTCACTTCGCCATTAGCTAGGATGAATACTAATTACTTTAAGTTACCCAATTAATTGACAGTGAAAGGCAGTGTAGCATAGTAGTGAAGACCACAGATTCTACAGCCAAAAAGCCTGATTCAGATCCCAGCCTCACCATTTACTATCTATGTGACCTTGGGCATGTTATTTAATCTCTCTGTGCCTCAGTTTCTTCAACTGTAAAATAGCAATAATAGTAGTACCCACTTCATAGGATTATTTGATAGAATAAACAACATAAAGAAAACATTTAAATCAATATCTGGAATGTTGAAAGTGCTCAAAAGTGTTTGCTAAAAATTCTTTATCAAAGAAGGACTAACTTCTTTACTCCAAGAAGAAATCATTTCTATTGGTTTGTTCACTGTGTTATCTCCAGTACCTAAATCATGAGTGGGACATTACAGACACTTCATACATACTGGCTGGAAGAATCAAGAACAACATCACCAGTTCTATCACCAACAACCACAATGCAGAAAGACCCCTGGCATTTGTAGCAGGGATTTCTGATACCATATCACTAAAACCCATCTCCCCACTTTACAGAGGAGCAAAGCGAGACCCAGATTGTCTCTATGTACTCATAAAATCACAGGTTTTTGCTACAAGAGATGATGTGTCTAAAGTCTCACCTACTTACAGAGTTAATTGCAGAGTTAAGTAAAGACCCCAACTCTTTGGACTTCTAATTTTTCCCGCTGTTCAATAAAGTCCTTTCACAGGTCAAAGGAGTCACCCACTGACTTCCAAACTGTGGGCCTGGAAGGGAAGAAAGCAGGGCCAGTGAAGAGGATGGGGGGACACTGGCATTCACCTGTAAATCCAGGTACTTGGGTTAAGAAACCAATTTAATTCATGTCCAGAGCTGATGTAACAAGAATTATCACACATAGCCAATTTGGCATCATTGAGACAGTACATTCGGTAGGTCACATGTATGTTTCACCACAGGAGATGAATGACATTTTTCAAAATATATTTTTCTCAGTTCACTTTGTATATTCATATTCACATCTAGCTCAGTTCCCAAACATCTCCTTGCATATGAAAACAAAGAATTCTACATACACTGATTGTTGTCCACTGGCTTACATTGGAAAAATGGGTATATAATTAAGAACATAAAACTAAAAGGAGAACAACCCGAGAAAGACTTATAACATTACTGTGAATATTTTTTTCTGGTTTTGGAGCACAGCTATTTTAATCCTTTGTCAGCTGTCAGCATTCACTGGCCAGCCCTTCTCCTGCTTTCTGACCTGCAGTTCCCGACCCACGCCCACAGACCTGCCTATGCACATGTGGAATGCACAAACCCCCCTTTTGTGTTCAGAGACTATTTTTCCACACATTCACAGTCAGGGGAAAGCACACCCTCCATAAAGCAGACGAAGAAAATTCTTCAGTATACTAAGCCATGAGACAGATTTTGGACAAGGATAGCTATCTCCACCTTCCAGAATGTTCCTCGACTCTCCCACAGTCTGTTCAAGGTCACGCAAGTTGCTCCAAAGGTCAATATTCACATGGAAGCTCCCCACCTCAATCCCTTCCCTCCCATCATCAGATTGTCGCAGAGATTATACAGTGTTTAAGAAAAGTATCATACAGTTTACAGAGATAGGCAAACACTGGATTTCTCTAGACCTGTCAGGACAGGGTAACTTTCCAGTATTTCCAGCAACACGAGGTTGAAATGATGGGAACCAGACTAGCAAAGATTTTGGCGCTTTGCCTTTTAAGAGATGCTTAGATGAAGAAAAAAGATAACAATTGCAGCAGATGGGCTTTAAAGACAAGAACTGATTACCTAAATAATTAAGTAAGAAAGATTAGGAAACCATCCAAGTTTCTATTTTGGAAAGAAAAGCCTTCATGGAACCATTCCCTCAAAGGTACTCGTTTACCATCTGCTTACAGTATACCAATGACACACGCATTTGCTTGGAAACATTTTCAGCAATTCTTCCCACACCTATAGGCAACCATAAAGATAACGACAGGCAGAGGTAAAACTGGTGAAAGGGACCCAACCCTGCTTTAAGTCTAACAAGCACATGAGCCCCCCTTTACTGGCTGCCCACCTATCCCCACCTCATCCCACAATACAGGGAGCTCCCTTCTCTGGCTCCTTCACTGGTGGATGAAGGCAAGAGTTGTGCACACTGGGAGGGGAGGGGCCGATGCCTTTTGGCCAGGGGTCCAGGCCCTGTCTGTGGGGTGAGGAGGGAAATACAGGCTGCTTGGACTGTCTATCACTCTCCTTCTTCCAGAGAGGGGTGGAATGGTCCAGAGCCACGTATGAACAGCCGAGAGCCCATTAACAGCTACCTGGGGCAGGGGCCTGCCCTCTGGCAGACAGAAGCACAAGCCAACCCAGTCCATCACTTGGTATCACCTTTAATGGTACAGATGGCTGGTTAGCACCAATTCATACAGATTACTGAAAACAGAGCTTTGTTTGCACCTGATCTATTTTTTTTTAAGGCTTTTTCTCTATGGCTAAGCTACCATAAACAATACACAAGTTTGTTTGTCTGTTTTGCAAGTCAGATAATTTTTGGAATGTGGGCTTTTTATCATCTGTTCAGAGATCTAAAGGCTTTTTGGCAGATTCAAGAAGCTAAAGCTAAATTTCCCTGTGTCCCGCCAGATTTCCACAGCTGTTGGATTTCCATTGTCAAATGAATTTGGGAACACTGAGTTAAAAAGATTAGCAGGTTATGGGTTTCTTTACTTCAGGGTCTGTCATAACTTTTAATGTGTTAATGTACCCTGTGAATCTCCAAGAGAGGCCAAAGCTTTCTGCATTTCCCAAACCTGTCTGGCCATAGAAACATCATATCTACTTTAAGCACTGGAGTTCTGTGAAGCATAGTCTGAAAAATGATAGTATATAGAATAATCTTTCCCTTGTCATTTCTACTTAACTAAAGCTTGCATCTTAAGTTGCTATAGCAAAGACTGCTCAATGCCACCCAATGTCCATTCTCCTCTTGTTCCTTATAACAAAAATCTCTATTTTGTTTGGGAGGCAATGTACCCAGCTGAAAAACTATGTGTCTTAATCCCACTGAAGTTACAAGTGAATATGTGAGTTAGTTTTGGCCAATGATATGTAAGCAGAATTATTGTGTAGGACATTTTGAAGAGCTGCTCAAATGGAGCTAACTTATCTGGGAGAAGGGATCTTTTATCCTCCCCCCTCCTCCTTCATGCTGGAATGCAGATGTGACGGCTGGAATCCTGCAGCCATTTCTGACCCTGAGGTAAATTTAAATATGAAAGCCTTATGCTAGATTGTTATAGCAGAACAATAAAATGATCCCAAGCCTCTGATGACCACAGCACTACCATGCCACCACTGGACTGCCTATGTCTGGATTTCTTTAACATCAGAGAGAAATATACTTCTACCTTCCTTAACCTACTAATATTTTGGTTTTCCTGCTCGATGCAGCTGAATTTTAATTGATTTACTTTGAAGTTTACTGTTCAGATATTTTTATTTATATTTAACTATCAGTCTTTCTTTGAAGTACTCTTTTTTTTTTATCAGCCTTTGGTCTCTGTTAGACATGGCAGTCATTATGGTTGTTTAGCAAATATTTCACTTCTCTTCCTGCTAGTATACTATACAATGGCACTTCACTACCCCTCTTGAACTTGGGTGTGGCCACATGATTTGCTTTGGCCAATGACATGTGAATGGAAGTGATGTGCCACTTGCAGATGGAATATTTGATTGACAGTTCAAATCATCATGATGACTATGGAAGCATATGTGGACATAAAGCCTCCATTAGTCTGTGTCCTTGGATAGCTGATGAATGGAATCTTCAACTGACCCACACTGAGCCTATGACATGGTCAAGAAGTACACTTTAATTATATAAAATCTCTAAGATTGTTTATCACCACAGCATATCCTAACCTATTCTGACTGATAAAATAGAAACAACCAAAAGATGGTGATAAAAATAATCGAACTGCGTAATGCTTTGTGATTTCTGAAACAATATTTGAGGAGAGTCACTTTTCACTGGATGTCTCCCATGCCCAAGTCATGAGGCAGACCATTTTGCAAAAGTTATTTTATTTAATCTCTGCATCAATCCTGTGATGTCGATTGTTCTCAAAAGAAAAATAAATAAATAAATGAGGCTAAGAAAGCAACCTACATAAGATTAATGCCCAATGCCAAAATGCACATTCTCCTCACTGTCTCCCACCTGCAACATGTGAAGGCAGTCCTGGAAACACTAAAAACCCTTACAAAGCCGGCTGAAGACACAGGAATTCCGAAAACCCTTTCTTTCTGGAAGGTGAAAAGGAAAAAGACCAGAATTTTAAAATGGCACCTGCTTTCACGTGGCTGACCACATCCTGTGTGGCCTACACTAGAGCACGCTGGGGCTTGTAGTCCCTGCACTGCACAAGGGCAGCAGACTTGCAAGTCCCCTGACTGCTCATTTGAGTGCCTTTGAACTCAAAACCTGCTTTTTGAGCCTCTGTCAAGGTAACCTAGCAGCTGAGAATAACTACTTAGGCAACATTCTCTGACTGCTGGCATGAACAGTTACAATCTCAGCATCACCGTGGCAACCTGACTGGAATGTTGGTTATTCACACAAAGAAAAACCAGTCTCCCTTCAGACCAGAACTGTATTTTGTCTCTATTCCACTTTTCCCATTACAAGTTGCTACTGAAGGAACAATGCTTCTTTTAAGAATGTTTGATACTGGTCTTGTGGAAAAACAGCATTTTCTTAGCCTGGAAAAATTTAGAAAGGGGGAAAAAAGTAATACATCCTTTATTGCCACAGGCAAAAAGACATTATTAAGACAGGATCTAAACAAACAACAGTAAAGGTCAATGTGGAGTAATTCTGTGGCCTATAACCAGGCCACGAAAATTCCAAAGAGATGCAGATATTATGAAATATTTTTACATTAATTTCTAATTCAAAATTATAGCAGTTAATCAAAGCCCTGCTAAATCGTATTATTTAAAGTATTAAAAATTATAAGTACACTGTCATAAATTTTTCATATGTTCATAATTCCATTTGGACATAATGGGGGTTTTTTTGTAATACATATTTTATGTTATGCAACTTGTATCTTAGAATTCAAATCGCCATAAAAAGGTTAATAATTCCTGAGTTTGATTTTAAAAAAAGAAAAATTCTATGGAGATGTGAACAGTGCAATGAATCACTAAGAACCAGATCACATTAAATCAGTCACTGCTCACTTCCCCAGCACTTGCAGTGTGCTACTGTAGACCCCTCCTTTAATCTTTCCAGAGGCTCCCCTTGTTGA
>NW_007733647.1:13898-14972 GCF_000696425.1 Galeopterus variegatus | reverse complement strand
ATTATAAGTACACTGTCATAAATTTTTCATATGTTCATAATTCCATTTGGACATAATGGGGTTTTTTTTGTAATACATATTTTATGTTATGCAACTTGTATCTTAGAATTCAAATCGCCATAAAAAGGTTAATAATTCCTGAGTTTGATTTAAAAAAAAGAAAAATTCTATGGAGATGTGAACAGTGCAATGAATCACTAAGAACCAGATCACATTAAATCAGTCACTGCTCACTTCCCCGGCACTTGCAGTGTGCTACTGTAGACCCCTCCTTTAATCTTTCCAGAGGCTCCCCTTGTTGACTCTACCTTCCAACCCCAGCCTATATTTAAAGCTACAGTGTACCTCTCCCCATGCTTCAGCTGCAGCCAGCTGCTCACCATTCACAGATGTCCCACACACTCTCACTTTCTGTGTCCTTGTTCCCTTTTTGTTTCTGCTATCCAAAAAAGTCCTTTGGTCCAATCTTTGTCAGTCAGAGTCTTCCCAGTCCTTTGAAGTCCAACTCAAATCATATTTCTCATACCTAAGTTCTTGCCATTCCCACTCCATTGGAGTAAATTCCACATTAAAGTACCCCTCAAAGACTGTCCTGAATGTACGTGTCTTATTGTGATATTATGATATGCATACTTCGGTTTTCATCCACAGCTACTGGCTTGTTTAACCTTTTTCCACCTTTCTGTCTTGGAGTTGTCCAAAAGGAAATTCTCTGACCTACCTTTTCTGACTGTAGATCATAAGAACACCATTTGAGAAAGGGTCCCACCCCATACCTAAGAGGGAGAAATACTGCACAGAGAGGCCAAGAAGAATCTGAACAAGGAGGCCTTGCTGGGCTTCCCCACTCAAGCTATTAAGCATTTGATGATACCCTTTTTGTCCAATCACATCCCCACATGGTTGCCCATGCTTCAATCATGCCTATGTAATGAAACTCCCATAAAAACCCAAGAGCACAAGGTTCAGAAAGCTTCTGGATAGCTAAACACACAGAGGTTCCTGGAGGGTGAGGGAGGGCATGGAAGGTCTGTGCCTCTTCTTCTGTACCTTGGCCTATGCATCTCTTCATTT
>NW_007733647.1:12362-13491 GCF_000696425.1 Galeopterus variegatus | reverse complement strand
GGGAGGGCATGGAAGGTCTGTGCCTCTTCTTCTGTACCTTGGCCTATGCATCTCTTCATTTGTATCCTTTGTAATATCTTTTATAATAAACTGATAAACTTAAGTATGTCTTTCCCTGAGTTCTGTGAGCTGCTCAAGCAAACTATTTGAACCCAAGGAGGGGGCTGTGGGAACACTGATTTGTAACTGTTTGGTCAGAAGTTCCAGAGGCCTGGACTTGAGACTAACATCTGAAGTTGGGGGCAGTCGTGGGGACTAAGCCTTCAACCTATGGAATCTGATGCTGTCTCCAGGTAGACAGAGTAGGAATTGAATTGAATTAGAGAATACTCAACTGGTGTCCACTGGAGAATTGCTGGCTTGCTTGCTAGAGGGGAGAAATCCACACACACAGGAACACAGAGGTCTGTCTGCTGTGTTGCTTGTCGTTGTGCTGCGAGAGCAGAGGGAAAACACAGTGTGTGTTTTTTCCCTAACATTTGGTTTCAGAAGTGGGATTTGCTAGACCTGCCCTGGCTCAAAAAAACATATGGTTTGGGAAGAGAAAGGATAAAAGTGTGGGGGATGAGGAACTTTTGATTCCTGGGTGGCCACAAGGTCACCCATGGTATGGAGCTGCAGCTGTGCTCCAATCAATTACTAAAGGTAAAAGGTCCCCATGGAATTTAGAGATAAATCCAATTCCCAGAGTTGGTTCACTGGATGCATAAGGAAATAGAAACTAACAAGAAAAAGCAATATATTCAATTCCTTGGTTATTGTTATCTATAATAGCTAAAATGAAATTAAAAGAGAGTGCTGGGTTGTACCTCAACGTTAGACCAAGCCCAGATTTCAGTCAGTCTGAGCTTTGGCCACTAGCCTCAAAGCCTCCCCCAATCAGAGAAATTAAACAGGGACAACAGAAAGTATCTCTAAGACCTGTGGTTATCAAGAAGGTAGTCAATGTGGGGGAAGGGCAAAAACAAGTAACTATTAAAACCAGAGAGTATAATGTGAAGGAATTGTTTCAGTTGGCGGATCAGTATCATCAGCTCCCTGAGGAGCCTTTACTAAAGTGGATTCTGAGGGGCCGGCCCAGTGGCGCACTGCTACAGTGCGCTGCTTGGGAAGCGCGGCGGCGCTCCTG
>NW_007733647.1:5832-11534 GCF_000696425.1 Galeopterus variegatus | reverse complement strand
AAAAAAAAAAAAAAAAAAAAAAAAAGATAAAGTGGATTCTGAGAGTAACTAATTTAAAAGCAGCATCTTTGGCTTTAAATACTACAGAGCAGAAAAGTATGTTTGGGTTGATGCACAGCAAACTACTGAACAATCACAGCTGGCTATACAGGATCCAGACACACTGGAGGTTATTCCTATGGGAATGGTCAGCCTGATGAACTGGATAAAAGCCACCCTAAGGTCTGCTTACCCTGAGAAGGGGGACTGCCCAACTCCCTCTATAAATACCAAGTGGAACACCCCAGCTGAAGCAGCTGATATATTTCATATGTAAGCCACGTGGGACTGGCTTTATGATGATGAGAATGTTCACTCGCTGGATATGCCCATTGTCCAGGTGACGGTAAGTGCTGTGGTTAAGGGGACCCCTTTAGCATGGGCACCCCATATAACCTTACTGCTGCAAAACAGAGCTACAGTCATGGAAGCATTATCAAGTTTGCTGTCTCAGCTTCCCCTCATGGGACTTAAAGATGCTAATAAAACCATGAGGGTGATTAACAAGAGAATGGGGAAAGGCAGAGGGGACAGTCAAAGGACTCATTCCAGGAAAGTGGAAATTTTAAAATGACTACTAAAAAATAAGGTAAATTTTAAAAAACACTGATAGAGGTAAAACTAAGAAAAAAAAGAAAGGGAAGAATCATGGGACTTATCCCAGCAGGGTGGTTATTAAGAAACGAGATGAATGAAATATAAATTGGTGGGGTTAAAACAAAGGTCTTAATACAACTCTATGAAAGGTTGGGTGGATCAGCCCTTGCTGGTCCCCCAACATTAAAGGGTACCAAATAAGTTTCCTGTATTTCCCCCAGTTTGAAAAAAATCTTAAAAATCAGAAGGCAAAGATTACAATGAGAAAGCTGAGCAGAAATTGCCTGGAGTGATGCTGAGGGAGATTAATCAAGATAAAGATTAACAAACACATAACTGTCCCTTGGCTCGAACCACTGCTGGGGACCCAAAGTCTTTTGCACCTGAAAGGGTAAAATAGTCAGGGGGTGGAGAAGAAACTTTTTCTGGGGCTCTGTGACACAGAAACCCAATTCACTGTGATTTCAAAACCTGCTGATAAAGTCCTAATGGAGGATACACTGAGGAACGTAAAGGATGATAAAATTTTTAAAAAGTTCATAGGAGGGTTGGTACATCTGAATACGTTTCGTGGGAAGTGGTTGCATTTCTTTTACCTGACTGTGTTATGGGAATAGACGTTGTATCTGACTGGGAAATGTTTTGCCCGCCAAGTACTATAAAACAGAAGGCATGTAAATCTGCCCTTCTAGCAATACTAATTGTGCGTGCTAAACCAGAGCTGGTAAGACTTCCTGAGCCCACACAGCGCAGAATAGAAGCTGAGTGCGGGTGAGGACACATTTTCTGTGTGTTAGCCTTTGTGGAGTCTAGACTGGGGTTTATGGCAAAAGCTTGTGAGTGAGACTACTGGGATTTCGGGCTAGAGAATTTAAATGGTTTATACAGGATCATGCTACCTGGAAAACACAAGGAGGAGATACTAACAAGTAGGGAGCCTCTTTTTCTCTGTGTGAGGAGCGGCTGGATTCTACAGTGCCCTATGACCAGCTCTCAACTAACCAACCAAGAGCTGCTGGGTTTGTGGAAGGCAGTTCCGAGGTGAATGGGTGACATCTTATTCGGAAGGATGCCACTCCGACTGGAGAAGATAAAAACAAATCAGCTTGGTGGGCTGAATTGAATGCTGTTTTCCTAGCAGTGGTAGAAGAATTGAGCAGTGGTAAAACCCCTGTGTTTGTGTTTTTACTGACTCATGGACAGGGCAGTGCAAACCCAGCATATTAAAGGGACACCCACGTGGGGAACAGCCCAATGGAAATCACTGTGGAAATCTGAGGGTAGCGTTAAAGTAGAATATGTCAATGCCCATCAGAAGAGCTCCCTTCCAGCCTTGAAAGGTGACTGGAATCAACAAGCAGATACCCCCATGTGTTCATGTAAGGTGGCCACCTGGGTCCATAAAATGAGTGGCCACGGGGGTGCTGCAGCAGTGTAGAGATGGGCTGGATCTAGACATTTTCCTCTTGCACCCTCTCAGCATGTAACACAAACAGTAACTGTTCTGTTTGTCAGCAAGAGAGACAGAGACTGCTGACGGCTATGGAGCAGATTCCCTGGTGGGAAGGCCCTGAACATAGCTGACTAGTGGCACTGATGCTGGTAACCCTGAGGGGCTACAAATGGGCCTTGACAGGAATGGACCCCGGGGGTGCTGCAGCAGTGTAGAGATGGGCTGGATCTAGACATTTTCCTCTTGCACCCTCTCAGCATGTAACACCAACAGTAACTGTTCTGTTTGTCAGCAAGAGAGAAAGAGACTGCTGACGGCTATGGAGCAGATTCCCTGGTGGGAAGGCCCTGAACATAGCTGGCTAGTGGCACTGATGCTGGTAACCCTGAGGGGCTACAAATGGGCCTTGACAGGAATGGACCCAGAATCTAGACTGAGCTCTGCTTACAGATGCAGATGCCCAGAGAGCTATAAAATCAGAACGGAAGATGCTGCACAGATTTGGACAGCAATCGTCATTTCTTCAGAAAAAGGAACACACAGTACAGCCCATAACATGCAGCAATGGGCAGAGAGATATCTTCATCTAAGGAACAGTTTGCTAGAGAAGTGTAATGGGCAACGAAAGCATTGGTTGTCTAAAACAGGGGAAGATAAAGGCATGAAGGGCTGGCTTACACACCTTCGTGCATGTGCGCTCACACTCAGCACGAGTGGGACTAAAGGAATGTCTCCACTAGATAGCCCTCTGTTTTCCTGGTGGATTGGAGGCAGAGGGGGTGGGAAAGGATGCTATGCATTTCCTGCAAGGGAGGAATACACAGGCGTAACAGCTATAATTTTTTTTTTCCTTTCTTATATCATTGGGTGTTTTTTTCTCCTACCTGATGCAGTGGTTCTAGGACCATGTCTTGCAACTACAAGTGCTGGAAGCAGGGATGATTTCTAAGCAAGAAACTGTAACAATGTTTTTAAACCTTATGTCAGAATTCTTAAGGGCCTGACGGGGGCGGGATGTACCTTCACCCCATGTGGCAAAATTGGGGTTAACAGTGAATGCAGTGGTGTTGCCTGGTGGTAAATATAGCCCACTGGTTCTGCACCTGTGTAACCTTGTCCTATATGAGTAGGAGTGGACTAAGGGGGAGGCACTTGCTAAACACATTGCTGCCTAGATAAGTACAGCGGCCAAACCTAACGTTCCTTCCAAAGGTGAAAAAGTTTAGGTATTAACAGAGAAAAGGAAAAACAGTAACTGTATTATTGAATTTCCCTCATTACGTAACCCATTTATTTGTTTATTTATAAATTATAATATTTATTTTTTAAGTAAATAAATAAATAAATGGGTTACATAATGAAGGAAATCCAATAATAGATTAACACCTCGAAGAGGCTCAGAGCAAGAGATGACATTGTCTCTTAGCACGATTATACTGGATGCCTGAAAGGGTGAAGCTACGTGTTTGCTGATACCACTCCTGCTTTTGGAACTTTACAAGATCGAAAGGAAACCTGCAGGCCTGAGTGGCCTGACCCTGCGAAACATGTTCATATGATATAATAAATGAACTGGACTAGATATTAATAACTGAACGGGATTCTAGTAATGTGCCATTGTCTTTTAAGTTGCATATCCTTTTGCTGTAAGCAATCCATTTTTGAAAACCAGGGAATGGGCTGTGATATTATGATACGCATATTTTGGTTTTCATCCACAGTTTCTGGCTTGTTCTAAATTTCCCCCAACTTTCTGTCTTGGAGCTGGCCATAAGGAAATTCTCTAACCAGTCTTATCTGATTGTACGTCGTAAGACCCCCATTTGAGAAGGGGTCCGCCCATACCCAGGAGAAAGGAACAGTGCACAGAGAGGCCAAGAAGAACCTGAACAGAAAGGCCTTGTTGGGTTTCCCCACCCAGTCTGTTAGTGTTAGATCATACCCTTTTTATCCAACCATATTTCTATATGATTGCTTTACTCAGGCCTATGTAATGAATCTTCCATAAAAACCCAAGAGCAGAGGGCTCAGAGAGCTTCTGAACACGTGCATAGCTGAACACGTGGAGTTCCCTGGAGGGTGGCACACCCAGGGAGGGCACGGAAGCCCCACATCCCTTCCTCTATACCTTGCCCTGTGCATCTCTTCCTTTGTATCCTTTGTATTATCTTTATAATAAACTGGTAAATTTAAGTAGGTGTCTCCCTGAACTCTGTGAGCCACTCAAGCAAACTAACTGAACCCAAGAAGGGGGCTGCAGGAACCCTGATTTACAGCTGGTTGATCAGAAGTCCCAGAGGCCTGGGCTTGCAATGAGCATCTGAAGTGGGGGGCAGTCTTGGGGACTGAGCCCTCATCATGTGGGATCTGACGCTATCTCCAGGTAGATAGTGTCAAAACTGAATTGAATTAGAGGACACCCAGCTGGTGTCCACTGGATAATTGCTGGCTTGCTGGTGGGGAGAAATCCCCACACATTTGATTACAGAAGTGGGTCTTTGTGATTGTGATTGTTGCTGAGTAAGAGTAGAGGAAGCACACTACAGTGTATGTTTTTCTTTTCTTTATACACACATACTTAACTGGAAGGCAACTCTCCAGGGAGCAAGACTGGGGTTTGAAGGAAGTTTCACCATTTCCGGTTGTGTAATCTTCAAAAAATGACTTTATCTCTTTGAGCCAAGTCTCTCCACTGTAAGCAGGATGCTACTCAAAGTGTGGTCTAAGAGCAGCAGTATCCACATCATCTGGGAACCTTGTCAGAAATGCAGAAGACGGGGTCCCTCCCAGACCTACTGAATCAGGATCAACATCTTAACAAGATCCCCAGGTGATTCAAATGCATGTCAATGTTCCAAAAGTATGGGTAAAATCTACACAGTAGAAGTATGGTGAGAATAAAGGAAAATTTATGGAGAACACCCAGCAGGGAGTCTGATACATAAGGAACCCTCTCTAAATGAGGAAACTATTACCGTTCAGTTCCAATGAGTGTATGGTAAATTGAATTGTTTGGTGGTATACAGGATTCAGATACTATGGCATGAGCTTGCCCTCAAGGAGCATGTCTCATTTGTAATAATAGATTAAAATATGAGAAATACAAATGAAGAGAAGTGAACAGACCATGGTTTAGAGAAGCATATGACTAAAATCGACTTCATCATTTACAATTTTTCTGACATTGAGCAAATCCACTGTAATTCTCTAGCTCTTAGTTTTTTTTCCCATAAATTAGAAATAAGAGGCTGACCGATTAGCTCAGTTAGTTAGAGAGTGGTGCTAAAACACCAGGGTCCAGGGTTCGATCCCCGTACCAGCCAGCCACCAAAAAAAAAAAAAAGTAGAAATAAGAATATGGGCAGGCAGCCTGCTTCTCAGAGTTGTACTAAAGTTGAAATCAGGGCCAGCCCGGTGGCGCACTGCTACAGTGCGCCGCTTGGAAGCACGGCGGCGCTCCCACCAAGGGTTTGGATCCCACATACAGACCGGTTCCCGCTCACTGGCTGAGCGAGGTGCAGGCGCAGCACCGAGGGTTGCGATCCCGTTGCCAGTCCCGGTCCGGTACGGGCACGACATTGAGGGTTGCGATCCGTTGCCGGACACGAAAAAA
>NW_007733647.1:0-5206 GCF_000696425.1 Galeopterus variegatus | reverse complement strand
AAAAAAAAAAGTTGAAATCAGTCAAAAAGGGTGAAAGAATGTTGCAAAATGCAAAACAATGATCAGAGTAGTTTTTATTCAGTTAATACTAAAATAAAGCATGCCCATCATGCTTTACATCACTCCCACACAAGGGTGGCCACCCTTGAAGGACACACAGAAAACAAAATGGCACATAAATGCCACTCAGGAATAATGTTCAGCCTTTTATAGGATTTGAAGATGGAGTTTTAATGGAGAATGAAGAGCAAGCAAAGGGGGCAACTGGCTCTGCCTTCTCGATTAGCCAATGTGGTAAAAAAACGGCTGAGGGTCGATCTCCTGCTTTGAAAATGCTGGATGGACATGTGGGATAGCCACTCTGATGAAGAATAAGGAGGGGACACTTGCTGGAGGAACTGCTGTGACCCATTTCTCAAGATCCCTGCTCATGGAAGGAGAAGGGATGAGTCTGAGATCCCTGCTCTGACCAGCCAGACAGGCAGACCCAATGTAAATGCTAAGAGAGTTCAGAGCTGAGGGAAATCGATACAGACTGACAGTCAAAGAAGGCTGAAAGGAAAAGTGGGCATCAGGCTGGGCTATGTAATACAAGCATGCTTTGGATAAGCAGAGAGAGATCAGTAGAGGGGATGAGCTTGCTTTTCTAATGTTATTAATTAAAAAGGATAAGTAAGTGTTAATCACATGTATCACTTGTCAGAAATGATCAAAGCCCAGAATTATATCATTTATAGGGCAGTACACCTCCATTCAGCAAACTTTCATATTATTTCTGGAAAACATGATTCCATAAGTATTTCCTAAAGCAAATGGATTTCAAATAGTGAACATGCATAGATAGGACAAAATGGAAGACACACATGGGATAACGAATATAAAGCAATTCTTTTTTTCCTTAAACAAAATGCCATGTTTGAAGCCTCCCATCTCCCAGGCAACAAAGGAACAAGTATATAAATTACACACTGTAACAATTTGTTTCCACCCATCTTCCCTACTCTATGCGCGCCTGCTCCCCACCAAAGCAGGGGCTGGGCTCTCTTTGTCTTAGTATCTGCACAGTACCCAGGCCACAGGGAGCACTTAGCAAATGTTGGTTAAGTAAATAAATAATTTTATTAAGATCAACAAGAAAACATATATGTTATTCACTTTTTCCTTAGTGAAATAAATAACTGAAAGATATGAATACACATATATTCATATCATGAAGATATACATTCCTCTCTGAGAGTACCAGGTGGATACCAGAGACTCTGGAAAGCCCCATTCAACCCTGGCATATCTTCCTGAAAAGCCTGTTTTCCATAGGATTTTGGTGGGTGTTGTTTTGTAATTTATTAAATTAAACATGGATAAATGTGTATCAATTTTAAAAATGAAACAGAAAGATACTAATAAATTTCAGGTTTCCAGTGAAGGTTTCTCAGTTAATCCACCAGTATCTCTGCAGTTTCCAATTTCCTCTCCTTCATCAGTAGGGATATTTCAGTAAAAATGTGCAGAAGTATATTGTTCACCTCTACCATTTATGGCCCTAATTTTCAAATTCAGTACAGTAAAAATGCTCTCTATTTCACCTCTATTCATTCAGAATTTGCAATTACTGAAATCAGAGCTGGACAGAAGTTTAATTTTCTATTTCCCATACAGAATAGATTTCAAGAATAGCAATGATGTAAAAAGAGATAACAAAAGTAATATTTTTTTCCAGTTAAACTCCACTCACATGCAATCACTTGCTAATTACTATCAGACATCTCTATAAAGACCATGCTCCAGGATCTCTGTTTCAACTTCACCACTCTAGGTATTGTCTAAACCTAAAAGGAAATAAGACTCTTTACAAGTTAGTATTGTCTTACTTTTCACCAATATAAAATGTCCCCTGCTTCTTTCAACTCTCTGGATTAGAGAGGTTGTTCTGTGAGGCAAATAATAGGATCATTCTATTTCTTGAATAGAGAGACAGCCACACTGGCACTAATTAAATGAGCTGAACCTGTTTGTTTTGTGCACTTTTCAGTATATATTTCACAATTAAAAGGTCTGAAAAAATAATTTAATCATAGAGAGGGCAGCTTTAATTTAGAAGAATGAAGAAATAGATGTAAACAACTCAACAATTAAAATACCAATTCCTTGTTGTAGGACTGGTTCAGAACTCAGTAACTAAGGCCTACTTAAAACCCATAGGTACCTTTTGTTACTGTGCAGAAATCCTCACCCTTACTACTGAATTCCCCTCAGTATTTAACCATACTATAGAGCACAATGCTAAGCATATAATACTTATAGAGAGCCTACGACACTGAGATACCAATGTTTGCCAGGAAATATGTAACTAAAACAAGCCTAGGGCCACAACTCCAAAACCTGATATCAGCTCTCACATCTTCCACACTGGTTCCAGGTCTTTCTAGGGACACTTCTTTCAAATATCCCTCTCATGTGCCTTTTCAACCACTATACACACTTAAATGCTTTTCTGAGACAAGAAACTTGAGGAGTATGTGGCCAGAGATATTATGAGAAAGAGAAGGGATTCTGCACAGCTGATTATTAAGTCAAATAATGAATTAAAAATGACAGCCATTGCAGTGAAAAAAAAATCAATGTGTCATTACAGTAAACTTTCCCTCTTGAGTAGAACTATTTGGCTTATACCAATGCCACGTGTAGTACTATGAGATTCAAACCACTAAGAGTAGTGCATGTGAAGTTTCTAATTAACACTGGCAAGGAGGCTCTAGTTCTCCCCTTTGCAGTGCCTCATAAGTGAAGGTGAAATTCACTAGGAGAAATTCACAGTTACAATGGCTCAGTGGCTCAGCACGTGGGCTTCAGCAGAACTGGAGCAATGACTGTACTATCAGAACAGTACTGGCAAATGTGGCAGGATTTGCAGGGAGGGGACAGATCTTTCCAAAGAAAAGATTCACACCAGTGAACTACTACTTAGCTATTCGATGTGTTTATTTTACTTTAACCATCTCCAGGAATAATAAAAAATAATTAAATAGCTGCACACATTTTGGTATTTTCCATATACCCTAAAATACTCAACACAGGGCAGTGCCAGGGGCAGAGCTGGCACGACCACCCTCATCCCTCCTGACCAGAAGGCATGGTTCCAATGTCCTCCTGGCAGGGATGTCTCTTGCCTCACTGGAGAAGACCAAATAGATCTCACATTACTCAAAACCACCACTGCTGAAAGGTCTAGCTGAGGGCCTCCCTCTTATAACACAGAACAACTTCACATTGACACACGTTATTAATTAGAGACACTCTCCTCCTGAAAAGGTTAGGGCTCTAAGTACTTTAATATAAAGCACACTTTAAAAAGTAGTAATTTACATATTTTTCAAATGAGGTATAAAAAGGTGGAAAGAGCACTGACATTGTAGAAATCATTTCAGTTCAAAATTCAGGCCCTGCTACTTATCAGCTCTGTGACTTTGAGCTATTTTACCTTGCTGAGTTTCCTAAATGTCTTGGGAATGAAGTGTATCTCCCATATAGGGTGACTTCTTCCCTACCAGTCTGCACACTTGTACACACTCTCATATTCACACCACCCCCGGCTCTACTTAACTACTTTCAATCAGTCTGTTCACAAGCAACTTCCTTACAAGCTGGTTTCCACCTTCAAAACAGATTAAGCATCAGGTCCACCAAGCCCTTCCTAAAACTCACTTCCCTCTCCCCACAGAGCTTAGTTTCTCCTCTTCTGTGTTCTCAAAGTATTTGCTTTAGAAAATTACTATAGCACTTGCCGTGCATTGTAATTATGTGTCTAAGTGTCTGGCTCCCCCTCAAGACTGTAAGTGAACTACCTGAAGTATCTATAGTTTCTGAGCCATATCGTTATCTCTGGTTTCTAAGAGCATCACAACTCACAGTAGGTTCTCAATAAGTATAAACAAATGAATGAATTAGCCATACCAGTGTTCCTTTCTTGAACACTTACTATGGGCTAAGCACTTACATTCGTTATCTGTAATCCTGACAAGAACTCTATAAGGTGGACATTAGAATATCAATTTTACAGATAGAGAAAACTGAGGCCCAAACACGGGAAACAAGTGCCCGACCTCCTACAAAGGAGGACCTCCTATAAATCTGCCTACAAAGGATCTAGCACAACTTCTAGCCCTTACTGGATCCTCGAAAACTGCCATCCTCCTTCCTTCTGCTCACAATAGTGAGAATGTGGCTTCTGTAATGGAAGTACCAGAAAATAGGTCCACCGGTGCTGGTTAACACTATAACTCAGGAAATCCAACATGAAAAGCTCGTTTCACCAAATCCTGCATCAGCATTCATGGATAAATTTTTCAATTGCACATTAATCATTCTCAAAATATTTCCTGAGTGCGTGCTCTATGCCAGCTCTGAAATGCATATTGGGGATCTATGGGTGAAAAGTCAAGATCCCAGTCTCAAGAAACAGACACCAGGAGGTAGTGGCATTAGTGGAACACGTGCTACAGGAACTTCTGAGTGCCTGGGAGCACATATTCTTAATGGGCAGATGCTGCATGCTCGTTAAGCCCGTCACTGGGGATCTATGAATCACACAGAGTAGCTAATTCCATGCCACGTACGTGGCCACAGAAGATTCCTTTAGAAAGATATTGTTCTCCATTTGCCAACGTTCACGTTACAACTGAAGAGCAGCACACAGGCGGACTCCTACCAGCGAGTACTTAGGGGATCCATCAGAGTATCTAATGAAATCGTGACATGGCTGCCACCTAGCAAAGCAGTGAGCACAAGACACTAAAGCATTCATTACTGAAACTCTACCACAACCACCTGGCCAACCTCCCCCTGGAGAAGCCCCTTGTTTCCACCAACCCATCATGTCCATTTTGAGGCTGGCCACCTGGTGTGCCTCTGTACACAACATGATATAAATACACTGTGAGTGGCTCCCCTGGAGCTGTGGGACAGGGTAGATCAGACTACCGAAACAATGAAGGTTCTGTGCATCTTCAGGTGCCAAGCCATTATCAGCATGTCCAACTTCCAAGCAACATGTGAGAAGACTTCTATGCCATCCTGGCACTGACTGACCAAAGGGAAGCAGAGCCTAACGAACCAGGTGCCTCTTTCCACCCAAAAGTGCAAGCACACAGCCACATACAAGAGATCCTGAGTAATTACTCTCAGCACTTCAGTTTAGCTATTAAAATGC
>NW_007733646.1:101411-106793 GCF_000696425.1 Galeopterus variegatus | reverse complement strand
TAAAAAAGGCAAATAACTTTATTTATGTAAGAAATTTTTCATAATACATTTTATTTTGTGTATATAGACACACATATTCTAGTAAAATAAAAAGGAAGACAAACCCACTTGAAGACAGACACATTCATTCAAAATACTAAAAAGTTCCTATCACATGATAATGAGCCATTATGAACATATTAGAAGTACAGCCAGCTTCCTCATTCAAAACAAAATGTTCGCTATCAAACACTTTTTACTTCTGTAGATTTTCAGGAGAAAAGTATTAAAAAATCAGGATAGTGTCAATTTTGTAAATTGTTTAGATTAAGTTGGATGGAATCTTTGAGGTTACCTAGTCCATCTTACCACCCAATATTTAATTTGCCTTTGTAAATACAGTGAAATGTCACACAAAAATATATTAATTTTAGTCAACAGCACATAATTTATTAGTCTGCTTTAAAACCAAAACTATTTTTAAAAATATTCACTAAATGGGACCTACCTCTTATACTGCAGGAAAAAAAAAGAAAAAGAAAATTATTAAGCAAAGGCAACTAAAAACATGTTTATTCAACTAGTATTATCCACAGTATTTATAACACTGTACAAGACAGTAAGAGAAGAAAACGATACTGACATCTACTGAACACTTAAAGTGTACCAGACTGTGTGCTACAATTTATATTACACAATTAAAACTTTACATTAACCCTATAAAGTAGCTATCATAATAATCCCTATTGTAGAGATGAGGTATGTTGAGTTCAGCAGTAACTCAAAATACCTTTGCCAGCAAATTTACTGTTCATACTGAATAAAGCTATGTGTCTGGAACAACGTAAAAGAGCTAAAAGTTGGAAAAACTGGGGTTACAACCCAGGTGTCTATCTCCCCTGCCATACTGAGAAAGAAAAGAATAAAATATTGTACCTAATTTCAAGGATTCATATGATTTAACTATATAAGTAACAGTGAAAACATTACTTTGCTAGTAAGCAAAACTTCAAATATTATCGTTAATGAAAAGTCAATGTTTCCTTTAGAAGAAATGTAACTCAAGCATTAAGCTAGTAATATCAATAAAGTATTTATAGTAATATTCTATGAATTAAAATCTGTCATTATAGTACTAAAACAAAACTTTCTGAAACACCCCAAATCTGTAAACAGCTATGACATTAGCCCTCGCCATATCACCAGATTAAAAGCTATTCAAATGAGCTGCAACTGAAAGTAGTACTCCCAATTCCTTAGGGAACCACTATTTTTTGTACAAAATAGAATTCTTTTCTCCTTTACATATATATCATACATTGTATATGATATAATACCATGGGAGTTATTTTGTTCTTTATATGAAAACTAAGCTGAAGGCTTTGGAAAGACCCAAAGAAACCAAGTGCCAAAAAAAAAAAAAAAAAAACCAAAAAAAAAAAAAAAAAAAAAAAAAAAAAAAAAAAAAAAAAAAACCAAGAAAACAAAAAGATAAACTGCTGTATAATTAAGGGTGAGCAAGACAAGTATAAACAATTGGAGTCATAAAACACAAGAAGTCTAGATCCTGCACTCAGATTCTCACTCCAAAGCTGACAGTCAGTGATAGTGCACTAGTTTACATAAGAATGACAACCCAGAGCTCCTGGCAAAAAACACATATTCTAAGAAAAGCTTGACACATAAACATATATTTATTTTTAAGTAATAATATATTATTTAAGGTACATGTGAATCATCTTTCATGACTCTTCACTTAAATCAACTTTCAGTCAGCCAAAAACTATACCAGTCCTGATCAAATCAGATTAGAGGGTTTTACTCATGATATGTTGATATAGGTATAATTTTTTGTTTGAACTGATACACAAAAAACTACTGGCAATAGTTTCCTTTAGAATAGTGTTTCTCAACCTCAGCACTACTTATATATATATATTTTTTTTTCCTTTTTGTCTTTTTTCGTGACCGGCAACGGATCGCAACCCTCAGTGTCGCGCCCGTACCGGACCGGGACCGGCCACGGGATCGCAACCCTCAGTGTCGCGCCCGTACCGGACCGGGACCGGCCACGGGATCGCAACCCTCAGTGTCGCGCCCGTACCGGACCGGGACCGGCCACGGGATCGCAACCCTCAGTGTCGCGCCCGTACCGGACCGGGACCGGCCACGGGATCGCAACCCTCAGTGTTGCTCCCGCCCCTCGCTCAGCCAGTGAGCGGCTGGTTTGTATGTGGGATCCGAACCCTCGGCGGGAGCGCCACTGCGCTTCCCAAGCGGCGCACTATAGCAGTGCGCCACTGGGCCGGCCCATCACTACTTATATTTTGAGCTGGATAATTTCATATTGTGGAGGACTATCCTGTGCATTGTTTGCAGCATCCCTGACCTCTATCCCATAAATACTAGTAACAACCCCTTCTCCCAGCTGCAACAGCTAAATGTTCTTGGGGGAGGGGGATTGGCAAAATCACCCCTGGTTGAGAAACACTGACTTAGGGATGAGAATGGGGTAAAAGACTTTTTACTAGCCCCTTTCCCTTTTCTGAACCACTTGAATTACGATTGTGGTAGGGCAAAAAACAGTCCCCCCAAAATATGTATCTTAATCCTTGGAACCTGTGAATGTTACCTGATTTGGAAAAAGAGGGTTGTGGATATGATTAAGTTAAGGATCTTGTGATAATAAGATTATTCTGGATAATTGGAGTGACCCTAAATGCCCTCACAAGTATCCTTAGCAGAGGTAGATCACACACACACGCACACACAGCAAAAAAGTGTGGATCGGATGAGAAAAACAGAGCTGAGAGAGATCTGAAATGCTGGCCTTGAAGACTGGACTGGGGCAGCCACAAGCCAAGGAATGCCAGCAGTCACCAGAAACTGTAGAAGAGGCAACAAACAGATTCTCCCCTAGATCCTTCAGAGGGAGCACAGCTCTGTCATCACTTTGATTTTGGCCCAATGATACTGATTTCAGACGTCAGGCCTCCAGAATAGTGAGAGAATAAATTTATTTTTACTTATAAGCCACTAAGTCTGTGGCACTTTGTTACAGCAGCCAGAGGAAACTAATATAATCATATAAGGATTCTACTTTGATTTTAAAATCCCCAATGAGCAAGTGAGATAACATGTGGAGAAAATTTAGTATAATTCCTGAAACATAGTAAGCATCTCATAACAATACTAACATTACTACTGATATTAAGCAAATATGACTAACCTCCTACCTCTTGGTAACAAAAGGAAAAAATAAGGACATTCAAATAATAAAATTGGGCATATATGTTCAAGGCTCTTATGAATGGAAACACATAAATCACCCACTCATATGATGAGTTTACCTGCCAGTTACATAAGTATTGTTATAATTTGTCCTGTACTGAAAAAATAAATTGTGGATGAGGCCAGCCAATGATGGCTTCTTGGGAGAAACAAGCCTGAACACTTATTAGTAGAGAAGAAACAAGAATGCAAAGGAGAAACGGGTATGAAAGTGAGCAAAGCAATGGGAATCAATGAGATGTCTGCAGAGGTACTGACCTGGTCAAACTACAGACCATGGCGAGACAGACCAAGTTCTAGGGTTAGAGTTGTATAAATGACATAGGACCCTAAAAGCTATGTTGAATGATTTGGTTATTAAACAGAATATTCCATAGGATGTTTACTTTACACTCAAACAGTGGTTCTTGGGGACTTTAACAACATGAGCATACTCCTGTCCCATACCAGACCTACTAAAATAGAATCCCTTACTGCAGGATAACTCCAAAGGATTCTGATGTCCACTTAGACAAAGAACCCCTTGTAGCAGAGTAGCTTCAAGGTAAAATGACTTACAGATCTAAATATCATAAAGTGTATGTTTATCCTTGAAGTATAGACTTAACTTAATCAGTTTAGCATTTTCCTAGGTTAAAACTCCTTCCAAGATGTAGCCCCTCTGAGTTCCACTAAAGAATTTCCCTAAACTAATCTGTCACCTTGCAATTTCCCTTTCCTGAGCATATGGCCCTTGGTCTGCTCAGTCATTTCCCTCATACTTTCTCACAACTTTTTCTTGAAAAGTCCCACACATCTCCAGCTGCCCTGTCCCACCTTTAAACAACATTTACCCTACACAGCTAAGACATAACAATATCCTGTAGAACAAAGGAACCATGAAAAGGTTCTATTAATATTCTATATAATGAACCAAAGTTTATAATAACTGCTCCATTGCCCATTTACCCTAATATTTTAAGAATTTCAAATGAAACTCTAAATCACTTTTTACAAAAGATTTCTTCCAAAAGCATAAAATTATGAAATGGGTCTATAAAAGGTAATAAGCTAAGCTCCTTCAATTCAATCTTCATTTCATGCTAACAAAGTACTAGGCTCTGTGAAGGATACAAAGTATATGGAAATCTCAATGATTTAGAAACAACTTCACCAGAACTAGGGTAGAAGAAAGGAGGATCTGGGAAGGTAGGAAGGGTAATTAAATATGACCCTAAAACAAATCTCTTTTGGGGGGGAGATGGAGGAAGAGGGAGGCCTGCAGGGTGAGTTTGTTTCACGACTAAAGCCCAAAACATAGCAATACAAGTTAGCGTTCTGATAAATAAGTTGTGTATTAGCTCTTTACCCTTCTACAAACACCTACATCACTTTATGCATATTTCCAGCTTTTTCTATTTACCTTAATGCTCTTCATAAATTTCAACCACATCAGATTCTATTGATTTATATTCATACCAGTGATGTAAGAGCACCTATTAACCTCTGTCCTCCTCAAAAGTATTATCAAACTTTTCTGATCTGTCAGTCTAATAGGTGAAAATGGTATTTCACAGTTTTAAGTTATAATGTTTGTATTGTGTGTGAGGATGCATACCTTTACATATACTTAAGAACCATTTGGATTTCCTTTTCTGAGAATTATCCATTCATAATCTTTTGCTCACTTTATGGCTGGTCTTTTTCTTACTGATTTGTAGGTACTCTTGATATGTTAAGGAAGTAAGTCTTTTACCTGTATTACAAATCACAAATATTTTTCCCAGTTCCTTCATCACCATGATGCTATTTTTAGTTTCCTTCCTTCATGTATATATTTTGTTTTCCTCAACCAAACTGTAAATTATTCCCATAAAGGAGAGGACATTTCTTTTGTATATCCCTAGGTGAGTGTTAAGAATGGGGGGACATGAGTGTTTTGGGGGGTGATCAAGTGTAAACATTAATTACCACAAGGGCATCTATTTGGATTATCTGCCTAAATCCACTGCACATGGTTACAGCAAGTACAACTAATTTCTTTTTTTTTTTTTTGTCTTTTTTCGTGTCCGGCAATGGATCGCAACCCTCAGTGTCGCGCCCATACCGGACCGGGACCGGCAACGGGATCGC
>NW_007733646.1:98135-100445 GCF_000696425.1 Galeopterus variegatus | reverse complement strand
TGAGCGGGAACCAGTCTGCATGTGGGATCCGAACCCTCGGCGGGAGCGCCGCCGCACTCCCAAGCGGCGCACTGTAGCAGTGCGCCACCGGGCCGGCCCCACAACCAATTTCTAATAATGTGATATAGTTTGTTGAACAGGGAAGAAACAGATATTAGATTAATCTGTCTCCAGCTGTCTGGGCAGGTACTAAGAAAACTCAAGCCGGGGCCGGCCCGGTGGCGCACTGCTACAGTGCGCCGCTTGGGAGCGCGGCGGCGCTCCCGCCAAGGGTTCGGATCCCACATGCAGACCGGTTCCCGCTCACTGGCTGAGCGAGGGGCGGGCGCAGCGCCGAGGGTTGCGATCCCGTTGCCGGTCCCGGTCCGGTATGGGCGCGACACTGAGGGTTGCAGTCCGTTGCCGGACACGAAAAAAGACAAAAAGGAAAAAAAAAAAAGAAAACTCAAGCTGTTGGTGGCCATATTTTCCAATAAGTGGACTAGATAGTAGTCCCCTGCAGCCAGAGAAGGAGTGAAACAAATGCATGGTGAGGAATAAAGAGAAAATATGTAGTGTGTCCTGCTGGCACTGGAGTGCTTAGTTCATTTCGTGTTGCTATAAAATAATATACCATAGACTGAGTAATTTATAAAGAGAATAAATCTATTTCTTACAGCTCTGGAGGCTGGGAAGTCTAAGGTCGAGGGGTCTGCCTCTGGCTAGGGCCTTCTTGCTACATCATAACATAGCAGAAGGCATCACGTGTATACCAGAAAAGAGAGCACGTGAGAGTGAGGGGAAGGGAGCGAAACTCATCCTTTCATCAGTAACCCAGTCCCCCTTCATAACTAAGCCATTCCCTTGATAATGATGTTAATCCATTCATGAGGACAGAGCCCTCATGACCTAATCAGATCACTCCTAACGGTCCTACCCTCAACACTGTTGCACTGGGAATTAAGTTTCCAAAATATGAACTTTGGAGTATACATTCAAACCATAGCAAGTTTCCAAGTCCCAGCCCTTGGAATTCATGAGACATTCACTGCACCAAAACCTCAAGAAATATGAAAACTCAGATTTTTAAAAAGGATTATTTATTTAATGACAGCTATGTGCCAGGAACATAGCGTTAAACAAGAGAGACAAGATCACTGATATAATGGGGTTTACATTCTAGTGAGAGTATGCATATAATAAGGATATAATTTCAGATATTGATAAATTGTCTATGAAAAACTTATTTTTTAATTTTTATTTATTTATTTATTTTTTAAAGATGACCAGTAAGGGGATCACAACCCTTGGTGTTGTCAGCACCATGCTCACCCAGTGAGCTAACCGGCCATCCCTATATGGACCTTGAGAGCTTGTTTGGAGGTTCTAGCAAGGGAGCGCAGCTACTCGTATACCCCTGACCGAAGAACGGTCCTCTCCTCTAGCAGGGAAGGTCGTCCTCTTCGACCGAGTGCGCAGCTTCGGGAGGGACGCACATGGAGCGGTGAGGGAGGAAGGGGACACCCGCCTAGCCAGCCAGATCAGCCGAATCAACCCTGGCGATCAATGGGGTGACAGATGTCACAGCCAGATTGCCCTCACCCGCACTGGACCGGGACCGGCAACGGGATCGCAACCCTCGGTGTTGCCCCCGCGCCTCGCTCAGCCAGTGAGCGGGAACCGGTCTGTATGTGGGATCCGAACCCTCGGCGGGAGCGCCTCCACGCTTCCCAAGCGGCACACTAGCGCAGTGCGCCACCGGGCCGGCCCTGAAAAACTTTTTAAAAAGGTAATGGTATAGAAGGAGATGAGGGTGGTGTCATTCTGGAAGGGTGGTTACTTAGTAATGCTTGCTGAAAAAGTGATGTTTGAACTGAAACATGAAATGATGAAAAGGAGCCAGCCATGTCAAGATTTAGGAAGAGTTCCAGACAGAGTGAACAGGGAGTGCAAAAGCCCTGAGTTAAGAGCAAGCCACGGAATTAACAAGGAACAAAAAGGGCAGTGTGGCTGAAATATAGTAAAAAGGGGGGATGGTAAACAAGTGATGGATCTCATAGGAAGAGATGTAAATTGGTGAACTTGGGATCAGTTAATGTATAGGAACTAGTAGGCGTTGGAAAGAATTTGAAAATAACTTGAGCTTTATGAAAAACTCATTACATTGTTTTTAATTCTCACTTTGCCTTGAATCAGTGATAACTTTAATAGATAGGCCTTTAGAAACTATCATCCCCCAGCATTTTACACATCCTGAAGTTAGCCAGAAATGAACATTTTCCTAAGCAGAAAATCTCTTCTGTTGTAATTTAAAAAAAAAAAAAAGGGGGG